>NW_007253118.1:674225-712728 GCF_000164805.1 Carlito syrichta
CAGGTCGAGGCTGCGGTGGCCAGGAGCGGCCACTGCACTCCAGTCTGGGCGACAGAGTGAGACTCCAACTCAAAAAAAAAAAAAAAAAAATTTGTTAAAAGAATATAAACAAATAATTTTAACAGTACCAAAGACAATGTTTCAAAACAAGGAATCTGTGAAAGAAAAAAATAAAGTAAATAAAATCTAATATTTTGGTGGTCAAATTTTGCAAGACATTAGTCTCTCTTGTTTGTCTAGGAGTAAGAATTTTATTAAACCATAACTCTATCTCAACAACCCTCCCCATTGCCAAAACCCCTTGTTTCTGGAAGGAGGATCCTGTGGCCGATGATTTCTTGGCTGAGGCCCTTTACCTGTTCTTGATAGCACCAAACATTATATCTCCCATTAACCACCATTACTTAATGGATGATCAATAAAGAGAAATAAAAGAATTAATATTGGGCTGTTGACGGTGGCTCAACCCTATAATCCCAGCACTTTGGGAGGCTGAGGCAAGAGGGTTGCCTGAGTCCAGGGATTCAAGACCATCCTGGGCAACTTGGTGAGAACTCATCTCTACAATAAATTAAAAAATTAGCAGGGCGTGCTGGCACGTGCCTATAGTTCCACCTACTTGGAAGGCTGAGGCGGAAGGATCACCTGAGCCCAGAAGATTGAGGCTGCGGTGACTGTGAGCATGCCACTGCACTCTAGCCTGGGTGACAGAGTGAGACTCCAACTCAAAAAAAAAAAAAAAAAGAATGAATATATTTTGTAAATTAAATGCATTCTTGTGTTTTCCAGAACTGCATTATTTATAACAAAAAATCAAATAGTAAAACTCATTTGTAGGACATATTTAAAGAATATTTCAAGAGTGATTGTTAAAATAGAAGGTATTGCCCTAAAACATTCTAAAGGCCTGTTAACATCCAAATACCCTATTGTAAATGAAGCTAATTATCACAACAAACCTGTTTTAATTAATTTTATTTATTTATGTGCCTCCTTTAATTGCATTTTCCTTACAGGACTCACACCTGCTAATGCTGTATGGTAAGATAGAATATAAATCTGTTTTCCAAGAACAAATTCTTGTTGGACAATTGCTGAGGAATTTCTTCTACCACCATCAACAATGGCCAATTCTGTTGGTAAGATGGATTCTTGACTTGCTCGGTCCATCATTTCATCTCTCTGAAGGAAAAAGTAATGAGGGAGATAGGGAAATGCTGAATCTAATTATGTTTAACAATGAAGCTGGATGGAAAATGGTGAACCCCTGAAAGAAAGCAATTGTTTTCATCTTAGGATATATTACAACCAGTGATGGGAGAACCAGAGTTCTAAGAAAATCGATTTTTAAAAATTCGTTGGATAAAGTCCCTTAAATAAAAACTGTGAGAAGGGAGAGGCTCAAGAGGGAAGGAAAACTTACAGACATAAATATCTGAAAATGCAATGTCAAATAATCCCACTGAGGAGAGAAAGAAGACATGACAATCAAATGTAGATGAGCTCCAGACAAGGGTCTTGAAACTGAAAAAGCAGTGTCAGATAGGCAAAAAAAACCTTAAAACTTTAAAAAATGCTAACAATCAACAAAAAGGGCTTTTTTCTGTTTGAGGCAGATGAGAAAAATAAAAAGAAGATGTACATGGCTTGGGGCCACAGCAAGTGAAGAAATGGTAGAAAGCTCAAAATATCAGTTTCTGTTTTGTGTGTATTTTCTATTAAGGGAAATGTAAGAAAACCCAGAAAGTCAACAAGAACCTCAAAGGTGGAATTAAAGACCAAGGTTGGGTAGAATCATGCTCAAAAATGGCAGCCAGCTTTATTAAAGATACAAAGTGCTTCTGACCAGGTGAATTCCAGCACAGGCTTTTGAGAAGAATCATAAAATGAAGTGATGAACCCACTGGAATTTGCACTGAGGAAACCTGGAGAAAAGGAAAAGCACTAGAAGTAAAGATAAGCTAATGTTGACTTAATATACTTAAGATATGAGAAGTGGGAGAGGGTGAGTTTCATTAAATTCTGTTGATTCTGGGCAAGGCAGGAATTAAGAAAATCAAATGGGATCAGTGTGGAGCCAGCATGGATGTGGGATGAACAATTCAAGCCAGATCTAACTCATTTTCCCTTTTGATAAAATTGTTAGAGCAGGAGACAAGGAAAATGCTGAAGACATATGTGTCTGAATTTCAGTTAGGCATTTGACAGGCTCTCTCATTTTACCCTTGCAGGGAGTATTTCCCAAACTGGTATCTGCAAAGAACAGACTTCCATAGGATATTCATAGGTATGCAAGGAGTGTACACAAATACATTTGGAAAATATGAGTTAAACAAAACATAATTTTTTTCAGGATTTTTGAAGAGTAATCTACTGTATGGTAATGTGCATTGTAGCTTCCCCAGAAGAAAATGGAATGTGCAACATCTCCCAAACTTTTTAAAATACTACACCCATCTTTGCTTAAGTCTGTCTATTAATATCTTCTTAAAGCAAAATTTGAGAATTGCTTAACTGGGACAGGAAATAGGTACTGAATAAAAATGTACAATAGAAAATGTGCTGATAATTAGATAAACCATACTCATGAACAAAGTGCTGATCAGAAGAGGTCTCCGATAGGGTGATACAAGGCTCTACCTTTAATGCTGCCCATGCCATCAGCATCATTGACTTGTTTGAAGAATGGGTGATTCTTCAAAACTATAAAAACTATGGAATGAGAAGAGATAACCAATATGTCACCTTACAGAATCAAAATTCAAAATAATTTCAGTTGGAAGCAATTATGAGTTGATTCTAACAAGATGAAGTTGAATAAAAAACATAAAATTCTATAAACAGTTGGGAGAAGAGACAGATACAAAATGGAAGTAGGTTGAGGGAAGAATAAAGATAATAGCAATGTACTACATATTTTTTTAAAAACTGTAGATTTTGAAAAAAAAATCTTATTAGAAGTCAACAGCACAATGTAGCTGCAAAAAAAAAAAAAAGTTCTAATATGCTCTTAGACTTTAATAGAATTGCAGAATCCAGGACAATAGAAGCAACAGTCTATATCTACTCTTCTCTTACAATAGTGTTATGCTTTATGGGCCATGCTTTAATATCTGAGAATTACATTATGGTTTAGGGGCCATGCTTCAAAGACATATTACCAAGCTTGATAGAAGAGTCACCAGTAAGGGAAAGGAGACTAAAATTATGTCTTAAAACATTAAGAAATGAAATAGAAGTGAAGACTGCCTAGACTATAAGGGAAGCGTGAGAAGGTGCAATAGTGGTCTTCAAATATCTGGAGGACTGTCCTGTGGAAAGAGCAATAAATTTCTACAGGATAGAACTGAGTTGAGTGAAGGTTCCAGAAAGTATAGCTTTGCCTGAAACTGTGATCACAATTAAAATTGTTTGAAGATGGGCTGCCACTGACATCTATGAATTTTCTGTTGTTCATGGGTCCCCATGAATGTCAAGAGGCTTGACAAATGCTTAATGGAAATATAGTAAAGGGAACTCATATGGGAGACTGTGGGGACAAGGGTGACTTTATTTTAAATGCTAATCTGCCATGTGATTCTTGATATCTCCAAGTCTAGGAATGCCTCCAAAATGTCTAGTTGATGTATTGCTCTTTATGTAGAAACACCTATTCACTGTAAGTTTTGCCTTTCCTCCAAAACAATCCTTGATGTTGCATATATCACAGGCTACGACGCCTGTAGCCACCTACACATGCCTTCCAGAAAATGAATGCTTTTCCCCTAAGATTTAAACCCTGAGCCTGGCAGGTTGTGGTGCAGAGATCTGCCTGTCTTGCAGTCACCCAAGATCACACTTCTGTCCATAGTTCCCCTAATAAATCACATCATACCCACAAAAAATTTGTCTGCCTTGTTCTTTGCTTTTTTGGCTCCTTTTGTGTTTGGGAGTCACTTTGTATATATGGCTCTTTCATGAACTATATAGTTTCTAGAATTTTTTTTTTTTAATCTTAAGATTCATAGTTTGGGCCAGGGATGAAAGCACAGTGGTCCTCACTCAATGGCCCAGAATTGTTGAAGAGAGTGAAGAATTCAGAACCAAGACAGAACCTTTACATGAGAAGAAAACTAAAGGGCAGCAGGGACTAAGGTCTTAATCTCTTGACTTTAGGCTCTGGCCGGAAGGCAGCCAAGCCACTCTAAAAGCAAGATG
This sequence comes from Carlito syrichta, assembly GCF_000164805.1. Classification (NCBI taxonomy): domain Eukaryota; kingdom Metazoa; phylum Chordata; class Mammalia; order Primates; family Tarsiidae; genus Carlito; species Carlito syrichta. The sequence continues at coordinate 678,423 of NW_007253118.1, forward strand.
GTGCCACAGCCTTATGACAGGGTCACTAGATCCTAAATCTACCAAAGTGTTTGAGTTTGAAATTGAGGTTTTTGAGCTGTCGATATGTCCATTGCCGGCAAACGAGACAAAACAGCTTCTGGAAACGTATGGGTTAGGAGAGGTATCGCATCCTCCCAACGGTGAGAAGAAAGGATAGCAGATGCCCGAGAGCAAGCCAATTTACTTTACGATGAATCTTAGACCTTTTTGAATATTATCTCTAACGTTACAGTTTCAGATCAAATAGCAGAGATTTTATTTCAACGTTAGACTTAAAATAGAGGAGATGATTCCCTATTTGGGTACAAAAATAAATTTGCATATAAATTTATAAAAAATAATGAATCAGCTAACTATAAAAGAGAATGTGTGTTGAACTTGATAGGATAACTACATCATGTAGAACGATATTAAATTCAAAATAATGAAGAAAAGCTGAATTGCTTGACACATAAGAGAAACAAAATAGCAATAGTAATAAATAATACTAATAGCAATAATGTTGTGTGCCAAGCACTTTTCTATGAAGTATATATGTGGAAAACTTTCATGCCCACAACAACCCTGATATAGCTACTATTATTATCCTCATTTTTACAGTGATAAAATTGAGAAATAGAAAAGTAAAGTGACCAAAGTAAATACAACCGGAGGTAATATACTTAGGCAGAAAATACAAAAGGCTAAATTCAAGATAGGGCACATATTTGAAAAGAAAACGAAAAGAACGCTAGATCTCTGCGATTCTCAGAGTATAGGAAAGCAGACATCTCATATGCTGACGGTGGGAGTATAAACTGATATAGCATTTCTGGAAGGGAATTTGGCAATAGGTATAAGAAGCCTTAAAAATAACCATTTTCTTCTTCAATCCAGTAATTCCACTTCTGGAAATTCTCCTACAGAAAAAAGAAAATAAGTATGTGAACAAAAGTTTCTCTACAAGATTATGCATGGTGTCATTGCTTATAATGAGAAACAAATTGTTTCACTAAATTATGATAACTAAAAATACTAAAATGCAATGCAATCTCTAAAAATGATGCAGCAAATATGTCTATACACATGTAAAGATACTACCAATATTTTCTGAGTGAAACAAAAAGCAAGTTTGTTCTGAAAAAAAGTCTAGAAATGTATATATCAAAATATAAATGATAGTTTATCTGAATAGTGGGATTATCAGTCACCACTATTTTGTTCCTCAAAGTTTTCTTCATTTTCGGATGTTGCTACAAGAAGCCCATTGCATGAGAAGTGGTATGATAGTGTGGTTAAGTGTGGACTCTGGAAACACACACTAGTATTCAAATCTCAGCTCCACTGTCAGTCTCTGGGTTTAGAATAAGTTACCTAATTCCCTCATCTAAAATGGGTATAAAAATAACACTCACCTCAAAGGGCTGACATGGAAAGTAAATGAATTAATTTATGTAAAGTATCTAAAACAGTATCTGGACCCTGATAAACATCAAAAAGAATTTGCAACTATTGGGGCAACCACTTCAGGTCCCATCCCAGTTTTTCTGTCCTCTCAATAAATCCTGCTTTCTCTCACACATACAAAAAACCCTCGTGGACTTAGGGGAAAAAAAAGAATTTGCAGCTATTTTTATTGTTTATAATATTATACAAATTCACAACAAAAATTTGTCATCATCCAAATTGTTTTTCTCAGAATAGAAAATCCTCAACTTCTAACCTGCACATTTATGAATTTTAATAGACAAAGACAAAGCAATATTCCACCTCAAGCCAGAAGAAACCATCCACTTTGTCACCAAGAGATGGCATAGGAGGTCATACAGTCATTTTCATCTCCAAAAGCACCTGTTATGCCTGTGTCTGGTTTTAGATATCATACAGTTATAAAGCTATTATTAGCTACACCATTTCCAGTTCCTCACCTTTTTAAGTTTAAATGCAGCAAGTTTAAAATATAATTATAAGAAGTATATGATTGTGATGGAAGTGAAAAAGAAAATAATTTTTAAAACTTAAAGTAGTGGAAAAATGATGAAATATTACTTAAGCATGTGAGATGAACCATTAGACGATAAGAAAATTTCTTTAGGAAAGAGAGCAGTCATCAGCAGCAGATGAGGGAAGGTTTGAATAAGGACGATGGACAGCTTTGAGGACATGTCCAGATGAGCAGCATCACAGCTAGACGTCTGGCAACCTAATAGTTAGGTTATTTGGGAATTTAAATGTTAAGTGTGGTAACTGTGCTGCAGATGAAACCTTTGTTACAAACTATGAATTAGTCTGTTGGTCAAGGCCTCCTTTGAATCTGTCCAATTTCCTAGGGAGTGGATAGGTGGTAAGAATTTTCAGAAGGAAAAGGTGTCTGATAGACTGCATACTGATAGGGAGAACAACATGCCTTGTTTCAACTCTTCAAACTTATGTTTTGTGGGAATGTGCTGAGAAAGTGAGAGTTTAACCCCTTCTCAAGAATATTAAAAAGGCTTTTCTGTTCATTATACAGCTAACCCCAAAGCCTATGTCATACTTTTCATGTTTAAAGTAGTATCGTGTCATTCTGATTTATGTGCAAATGAATTTAGGAATAACTTTTTTTAAAGTGGAGGGATTTCTGTACTTAACTTGCAAGAGGTGGCCAGAAAACGTGGTGCCCAGAAAACATGAGGTGCCCAGAAAACATGGGGGGAAAAAAAGTACCCAATGAAGACTTCGTGCATAGGTAGGCAAAGTCACCTGAAGGAGGCAGAAAGTTTTCTGGGAGAGCAAGACTTGGTTATGAATATACTAATTTGTTTTAACACATTCAAACAAAGACCTAATTAAGCATGGTAGAGTGTGCCTGTAGTTCCAGCTACTTGGAAGGCTGAGGCAGGAGGATCGCCTGAGCCCCACAGGTCGAGGCTGCGGTGGCTGTGAGCGTGCCCTTGAACCCCATCCTGGGTGACAGAATGAGACCCAAACTCAAAAAATAAAAATAAAATAAAAGCAACAAAATTAAACAAAAGGAGTGTTCGTCCAAAATGGAAGATTAGAAATAGAAAAATTATTGAGGCAAAGGCTGGCAGAGTTTCATTCTAGCATTGTCCAGGAGAGAAGAGAGAAGTTTATAACAGCTTTTGAGTATTTTAGCCTTGTTGGTAAAGCCAATTCTTATGAAAAGATGGATACATGTTATTATGTCAGGCTGATTCCATTAAGCATGAAATTCATCTAACTTGTCTCATTCTGTTTACTTGATCAATAAGCAACCTTCAGATTATGAGCTGGCTTCCTATGTAGATAGCCCTACAGAGACATAATGCTATGTTGATGAAGCACATAATAAACATTCTGGTCTTTGTGAGCATAATTTCACATTATATATAATTAAATTGGCTTCTGTCTAACCTGACAACAGAGAAAATCCATATTGATCCTGTGTCTGTATATCTGAAGCCATTTTTCACTGAAATTTTCTAAACTGACATTATTGTTTTATACATCAGTCTTCCTAAACTTGGTTAACATGAGTCAGCCCTTAAGAGTTGGATCCTCTCTTCTTATACAGACAATGTGAGACTGAGGAGCTGACTTTAGGCCTGGGTAACAAGGGCCACTATGCAATCCCTGCTGCCCTACTCTGATATCACTGTTAGCTTCAAGCAAGCAAGCATTCTACATTTCTACAAGGAGTAATTTGAGAATTATCTCTGTACTCAATGGTGTTCATTTTGGGCTCCACTAAAAGGAACCAGGTAAGCAACAAATACAACCTACTAATTAACAAGGTGTCTTAATACTAGAAAATACGAGGGTGAGAAGAACAGATAAGAAGTGGTCAGAGCCAAGGAACTGCAGAAAAGAGTGCCCATAGCCATATTTGAGTAAAGACTGTAGGTTTCAGTTGCTGCCTCTTTTGAAACATGGTACACACTTAGCACTGGTCTAGGCACATCAAGACTCTGAACAAATTAAGCTTCTCTGCCTCAAATATAATAATACTGCTTGTTGTCCATGATTGTTATTGATCATACAGACACTACTGTGCCAGGTTATACAATGCTATCATTCACGTTGAAATCATTGCAGAAACCTCATGAGTATCTGTCCTATAGTAATTTGAATGACTCAATCTACTCATGGAGATATTTCATCCTTTCCTCTGATTCCTTGAAATACCATTTCTGATATGTTAACTAACAAGAACAGCTGACCCTCTCATTGAGTCAGATTTTTTTCACCACAAGAATGCACGTAACCAACCGAAGCTCTTCAAGAGGTGCACAGAAAAGAAGTAGTTAAATGATAAAAATGTGAAATGTTATGCAGCAAGCTGTGTACAATTAACTAGAATTCAAATATACACCTTGTTCCAATCCAAGCCATTTATCAGATAAAAATAGTCTGCTACAAGAATGTCATGATTAATGAGGTGAGACTCCAGCTAATTACTGTTTCCTCCAGAAGTAATTAGGTTGGCATTGCTAATCAAGATGAATGAACACTCTGACCCGCTTTTTTAAATGTAAAACTATGAGCCGCTACTGCAATAACATCATTTAGTTCAGGCAATGTAGTCTTTATTAGGCTTGTAGTTTGATTAAATTCTTTTGTTACACCAGGCTTTCCACACATGAACAGATGAATGCTGTGATGTTCAAAGAGTTTTTCACCCTTAATTAAAGACTGAAAGGCCTTGTTCAATTCACAGGGCAATACATAGGACAGCTCTAAATTGATAGCTTTTAAGTAGAGAATAAGGGAAGGAGTCTTAGGACTTGCCCAGCTGTGAGAGGTCTCCTCCTCCTGCTATAATTCCACTTATTATGGGGGAGAAATGAACACGAAATACTTTTATTATATTTTATTAAACAGCTTTTTCATTTCATCACAACCTTTTTTAAGGAACACAATGCATATATCTGTACTTACTTATTTTTTTAATGCCATTAATACAAGGGAGGGGGAGCAGAGTGGATTCAATACCATTAACAGAACAAACTGCAGTGTGGAACGCAGGTGTCAGTAGAGCAAGCAGAGTCTGTATTGCTGATCCCTGCAGTTTACAGTAGAGTGACTAACATTTTATATTAATAGCTATGGTAAAGTAAAAAAAAAAATTTTCAAGATGTGATTACATTTCGTTTTCTGTCAGGCAAAGTGGCTAATTCGATTAGTGGCTAAATTTATATCAGGTAAACTCTGAAGATGATCACTTATTAATCTTGCACCAAAAATGTCAATATCTTCGCCCCCAAATTTGCTAGCTGGAGGCTAAAATCAGGTCTTGGCAAATTCATCACTTCTGAACACTTAATAGGTTTTCTTCGTCCGCCTCCTCGTCACTCTTTTACCAATTTCCATTTTCTATTTCCTCATGTTTTTCTATAGTTATTCCAAAAGGGTGGGATTATCCTCTCCACCCTTCCTCTGCCAGTTGGTTTATATTTCCACTTGCCAGGTTGGGAAATACTATTTTTATATCTTCTACTTAATTATATTCCCAGTCTAGAATGTGCTGTCTCCTCTTTGATTGATATGCTTGGACCTCCTGCTGCTTTGTTTTTCTCTGCGATTTTGTATACAGGAGGATATAATAATCTTAAATGTTGACATCTCGTCTAGGTTTAGGAGTCAGTTTCTTTTTGGGGGGTTTTACTTGCAGAATTTCATAAATGGCTTTTAGCATTCGTGGTCTCCATTTTTTAAAATCCTGTCTTCATTTAGAATGATCTGAATACGGCTGACCTCCAGGCCTGGCACTGTGTGTTCTCCTGAACTCCTTTTTAACAAGCAGCAGAATCCAGCCATTCGAAGCCCCATGCCTCACAGAGACACGGAGATAGAAAATGGGCCACAAAGCCTCTTTGTTTAAACAGAAAGCCCAGACACCAAAGCCTTAGCACAGGATAGGTAAATGCATCCGGACATGCCCCACTGCTCAAGGGTAATTGTCAGGGTGTCGTTATACACGACACTTCATTCTCTTTCCTAATTTTCCAGTTGGGTTTTGAATTTGTCATAGTTCCGTGTCATTTACTTTACTCCATCATTATTCTACACCAGGCTGCCTTTCTTAAATGTGGCTCCCCTCGCGTCGACGGGTAGCGTTAGATTTTGTCCTAGGATCTTGTATTAAATAGCTCCCAAGCTTTTTTAGACTTGTCTCTCGGGTTCTCTCTTTTCCTTGGTGCCTGTCTGTTTAGCACAAGGATAGCTCCTGTTCTGCCTGATAAACCCAAGCTGGTATCTTGTGCTTTCTGCCATGTGTTATTTAATTAAAACATGTAGTTCTTTCTTGGTCTTCTAAATAGTTCTGGCACCACAACAGTTGCTGAGACACAGGGCAGGAGTAGGACTTAATATAGGACTCTTGACCTTGATCTAGCCTTTTTCACTTTCATAAATTATTTTGGTTGTTTTATTATGTAGCCTCGACTCCTGGTAGGCATTAAGGATAAGCTCCTCGAGTTCGAATAAAGTGCCGTGGACTTCCAAAATACATTCCTAAGGCCACATTCTCATTTGACTGACTTATATTTACTAAAAGAAAAGAAAAGAAAAATTTCAGAAAAAAATTTCTATAATAAGTCATAAAGAAGATAATATCTTTAAGTTGGACTCTATCACTGCATTGATTTAGTTTATACAGGAAAAATGAAGTTAAATATTAAACATTTAGCAGAATATCTATCAATAAAGTAATTCACAATAGTACCCTTCTGCCTTTGTTCTTTCTCAATAACATCCTGTTTAATTGAATTATTCTCATGTTTCTCTAATTCTACACTCCACCAATTTATTTTAAAGATATTGCATGGAAAATAAAAGTTAATCTAATCCCTCCAATCCCCTTCTCAGGCTCCCTATTCTCTTGCTTTTCTAAATTAAAATCTCTGTGTTTCTAACCCAGAACTGTATCTTTGTAATTCAATTTCCTAATGATAAAGCAGGATTTTTTAAACTTGCTTTTATGGAATTCATAAAATTACATGCATAGTAATAATAGTAAAAAATATTAGCTGAGCCTTAAAATCATGGCCTTGAGGAGTAAGCAGTAAAGAAAATTATATTAAGACAGCAGCAATACATTGAGAAAATCTGAATAATTTTTCTCATATTATTTTAGGGGTGAACTACAGATGAACAAACAGTGGTTTCTTGAGTAAAATAGGAGGGTGAGGAAGCCAGGACTTTGTACAACACCAACCTTCCAGGGCCAAGACATGAACCCAGCCAACAGCAGGGGCTCCAGCAGTCAAGCAAGGCAAATGTCCAGAAAGAGTGGCAAATTCTGTCTTGATTTAGGAAACTGTCAGCACAAGGGTTGCAACAGATGGTAGCAAGGTCCCAGCACAGAGACATGGAATCCAAGAGACCATTGATATTTGGAAGTTTCAAGAGCAATTGTTTCTAATCTAAGACCATCTACTTATTTAAGTTGCAGCTACTGGGAAGGAGGAAAAAAGTTCATAAACAGCAAAAACAGCAAAGGTTTTACTACCTTGCTAAGGTTCAAGAGCAGGGGCTAGAACTTCAGGATGAGGCTGTAAGCTAAGACTTTTTTTTTTTTTTTTTTTAAGCATTAGTTCAGATCTGCTCACGGGAGCACACTGGAGAAGAAAAGCAACTTGCAGGAAGAACTCAGAACTGTGGGGGCTTCTCAGTAAGAAGGTATTTCAATGTGTTCTGGAATTTGGATTTGTCTTAGATGCTTATGGAGATGATTCAAAGAAGTGGGCTTTGCTCTAGAGAGATTCTCTCCTGAAGAAGAGGTAATTCTTATGATAGGGTACCTTAATAATTTGAATCTATAAAGTAGAAAAAATAGAAATCTAAAGTTGTGATTAGCAAAGAAGCAGTGGTCATTCATATCAGCCAGAATAAGAGATATCTGGTAATTTTTTGTGATTTGGATAATGCTCATTTTGGGGGCTGTGTTTGGATATGATTATGGAGTGGTCTTGATTTGGGCTTGATCCATTACAGCCACAGAACGGAGTTGTCTGATATTACTGTTCTGTAAAATTGTTTATGTTCAACAGGAGAATACCGTGGCCTGGCTGAGAGTACCAGTCAGTCCCAAGTTACTTTTCCCTTTCTCAGTACTGCATACTTCAGGAAAGCAGATTTGAGAAACGTCAGGAGATTGATAAAAGGAAAATTGTCTGAAGAGATGAGAAGTTCTAAAACAAGAAAGTCAGGCCAAGAAGGGTCCATTAGCAGAGTGTAACTCTGCCAAAATGTGGACAGGAGGAAAACTCTTCATGCAAACAGATGAGGAAGAGTGGATCTCTGGTGAAGGACTAGGTAGGGAAGTGAGGAATGGAGGAAGGAGAATAAAAGAAAATGAGGTATGTCCATGTTGAAAGGAGAAACTAGGAAGTAATTGCAGGTGAGCTACGTGTCTGTTGTAACCATTTCAGTATGGCCTGATTTGCTTTGCCAGGGGGAAAATGGGTGGTACTACATAGCTTCATGAAGTAGTGAAGCCTCTGAATTGTAGGGGACTTTCCTTACATTTTTTTCTTTCAGATCTACCTACCACTCTTCTCTGTGCCTCAGCAGGCTGACTCTAACTAAGGACTGCATCCACACGCTTCTTTGCCTTCTAGCTCCCAGTTGGATTTGGGCAAATGAAAGTCACCAATAGGATATGGGAAGGAGAAAGAAAAGTGAGATGGGGGTGTTCATTTCCCTGGATTCCTCACTGCTGGGTCACTGTGGCTGTTCATTCCTTCAGCAAAGACCACATCAACTGTCAGGCAGTCTTCTCCATACCACCTTCCATCTGGGTGTAATATTTACTGCCCTCCGTGACTCTCCAGACATGGGGATAATCACAACCTGCTGCTATTTCTAACTTTGGGGGCCTACACTATTACTGCTCCTTTCCTAAATGATTGTTTCTTTTATGAATCTCTTCTCCTTTACCCAGCTGAGCATACTATCTGTTCCCTGCTGGTACTCTGACTGATGTAGAAGTCATTGAGTGCAGCATTCTACCCAATCAAAACTTCTGCAGGAGGAGGAGTTCACCACATTGGGTGGCAGGCTCTTCTGTTTTTTCTCATAGGTTTATGCCAGTCAGTATTATGTTTTTGCATCCTGTTTCTTAAAATTTGCTGGATTCTCATTTTAGCATTATGTCTAATAGCTCTTTCTTTCTTTTTCTTTCTTCTTTCCTTTCTTCCTTCCTTCCTTCCTTTCCTTCCTTCCTTCCTTCCTTCCTTCCTTCCTTCTTTCTTTCTTTCTTTCTTTTTCCTTTTTTGAGTTGGAGTCTCACTCTGTTGTCCAGGGTGGAACACAGTGGCACACTCACAGTCACCGCAGCCTCAATATGCTGGGCTCAGGCCATCCTTCCATCAGCTTTCCAAGTTGCTGGAACTACAGGTATGCGCCACCATGCCCAGCTAATTTTTTTATGTATTGTAGAGATGAGTTCTTGCCAAGTTGTCCAGGCTGGTCTTGAATATGTGGGCTCGGGCAATCCTCTCCCTTCGGCCTCTCAAAATACTGGGATTATAGGCATGAGCCACCATGCTCGGCTAATAGTTTTTTCATTGGTCCTGTTGAGTTTTCTGTGAAGATCATCATATCCTATGCAAATAATAATTCCCTTTCAAACCTTTTATCTCATATGCTTTTCTAGTCTTGGACATAGCTTCCAAAAACATGTTACACAGTTGTAGTGTTAATGGCTATCTTTGTCTTGTTATTGACCTTAATGGACATGCAACTAAATTTCCTATAAAATTTTCTGAAGATTGCCTGCATATATTATTTATAAAACTGAGAAAATATCTTCCACTCCCAGTTCATAAGATTTTTACAAATTACCTATTAATATTAAACTTAAATGCTTTTTCTGCATCTATTGAGATAAAATTGTTCTTTGTTCCTTATATAAGTAAATTATACTAATTATTTTTGTGATGTTAAATCATTCTTGCTTTCTTGAAATAAAATATTAATAATGTAGTTTCAATGCATTGTTGAGTTCAATTAGCTAGAATATTATTTGGAATTTTTACATCTATATTCATACTCTAAATGGAGTCGTATGTGTTTATGTGTGTATATATAGAAATACACATATAATACCTCATTATGCAGTTTTGAAATTAAGGTTATTCTACTTGTACAAAATAAATAAGGCATTTCTAAAGTGCTTTCTTTTTTTTTTTTTTTAAGAGGCAGAGACTTGTTCCATAGCCCAGGCTGGAGTGCAGTGGCATGGTCATAGCTTACTGCAGTCTCTACATCCTGGATTCAAATGATCCTTCTACCTCAACCTCCCAAAGCACTAGGATTATAGGCATGAGCTCTACTCCCAAGCTAAATTTGTTTGGGTTATGGGACAGTAAGATAGAGATTATTAGATCCTTAAAATTTTTATAAAACTTATCTATAAATTTGTCTGGGCCTATAGATTTTGGAAGAGAAAATGCATGGTTTATATTTCCATTTTTCAATTATTAGTTACTTTTTATTTTTCTTCTTGTTTCATCTGTAATTTTATATTTTCAGAAATTTATCTATATTGTTATCAAATTTATTGGCATATAGTTGCCATATTTTTAAAATCCCATGTCTAGAACAATGTCTTCATTTTTTTCTTTATTTATTTGCATTGTCTCTTTAATTTTCTTGATCAGTCTTGCCAAAGACTTATGCATCTTATTAATCTTTTCATAGAAACGACTTTGATTTTTTTAATCTCAAGTTATTGTCATCTATTTCATCGATTTCTGTGTTTTACTTTTTCCTTTTTCTTTCTTAGTATTTTAGATCTTTTCTATTAGTATTTTTTTTAACTTTTTGAGCTGAGTTTTTAGCTTACTTTTTTTGATAAAACTTTCCTATAGGTACGATTGTAACTATGTTACACACATTTTATCACATAAATTTTCATTATCATCCAATTCTTTTTCAACTTTCCTATTATTTTATATTTACTATAAGGATGTTTATAGTATTACTGTTGTTTTTCAAATTTAGGAAATTTTAAAGTTGCTACTTTATCACTGATTAGTAGACTAAAGATATATGGTCGGTGTGATCTTGATTCTTTAGAATGTATTAGAATTTCCTTTATGAGTCACAGTTTGCATATACATTTCTTGCAATCTTTTTAAGAATGTATATTTTCTGCCATTGGAGAAATTTAGGTTGAGCTGCAGATTTATAATATATAAATAATATATGACATATATAAAATTTTATATCCAAAAATGTATTTTATGTATAGACTTAAAAGGTTAATGTTGTTATTTGAATTTTTGACACTTAAATTTTTTTTTAATCAGGGTCTCACTCTGTCATCCAGACTGGAGAGGAGCAGCACAATCATGGTTCACTGCAGCCTCAAACTCCTGGGCTCAAGTAATCCTCTGCCTCAGCCTCCTGAGTAGCTAGAACTACAGATATGCTCCACTATGTCCAGCTAATGTTTTTATTTTTTTGTAGCAACAGGGTACCAGCAGGGAACAGATGGTATGCTCATCTGGGAAAAGGAGAAGGGATTCTTAAAAGAAACTCTCACAATCATTTAGGAAAGGAGCATGAATGGTGTAAGCCCCCAAAGTTAGTAATAGCAGCAGGTTGTTATTATCCCCCAGGCTGGAGAGTCACAGAAGGCAGCGAACACTACACCCAGAAGGAAAATGGTATAGAGAAGACTGTCTGACAGGAGATGTGGCCTTTACTAAAGGGATGAGCAGCCACAGAGACCCAAGGTATATTGACTAGGCAGGTATCCAGTTCCTGGGTTTAAGCAATCTTTCACTTTCACCTCCCAAAGTGCTGGGGTTACGTACATGAGTCGCTAAGCTCTGCCAAATTTTTATTTCTCTTTAATGATTTTATCTCTGAGAAGAGTAAATTGAAATATCCAACCATGATTATTGAGCTATTAATCTCACCTCATAAATCTGTCAGTTGTTGCTTTGTGTATGTTGAACCTATATGTTAAGTATATATATGTTTATCATCATATATTTTTATCTGTTTTTATTTTTTGCCATGTACAATGTCTCTCTTCATTCTTTATGACTTTGGCCTTAAATTACATTGGTCTAATATTAACATTGCTTCTAGCTTATATTTACTTAGCAAATATTTTCATATTTTTGCTTTAAAACTTCTGTCTTACAGATAATATATTGCTGTATTTTAATACAATATGAGATGTATCTGTCATCTTATTTTTTTTTTGTACATTTTTCCTAGTTTTCTGTCTTCTATTCAGTAAGTCAGAATTTCTTCTACTGACAAAATTTTATTCATTTTATAGATATTCTCTAGTGGATGCCTCTATCTTACTAAGACTCATATTCATGCTCATTTATCCCCATCAATTTAGTAAAACTTCCAATATTTAAGAATATTTTCCATAAAAGGAAATATTTTTATCACATTCCCTCCCTGTCTAAGTCTGTTTGGGTTGCTATAACCAAGTACCACAGGCTGGATGACTTATAAACAACAGAAATTTATTTCTCATGGTTCTGTAGGCTAAAAAGTCTGAGATGAAGGTGCCAGCAGGGTGGGGTTCTGCTGAGGATTCTCTTTTGGGTGGTAGATTGCCAACTTCTCCTTGTATCCTCACATGGCAGAAGGAGAGTGAACTAACTCTCTGGCCTCTTCTTATAAAGGCACTAATCCCATTCTGACAGTTGTATCCTTATGACTGAATTACCTCCCAAAAACCTCACCTTCAAACATTATCATGTTAAGGATTAGATTTCAACAAACAAATTTTCAGTCCATAGTACTCTGCCTGTGGTTGCTGTACCCTACCTCCCATCTGTGGCCATGTTGGTAAATCCTATAGTCTAGTTCTGAATTATAATCATATAGTTCTTTTTTTTTTCTGGGGAAATCTTTCTTGTTTGGATCATAATAAACTTTCCTACATTATTTATTATCCATACATCATATATCAATCAAAGCATCCTCTTGAATTTATTTCTCTTCTTCCAAGAGCACTTCTTCCAAGAAAGTTTTCAAATATGGCCTTTATGTGTCAAAACTCTGAAACTGTGTCATGACCAAAAATGTCTTTACTGGGATCTTGCATTTAAAAAATAGTTTAACCTAATATAAAATTATAGTTTGAACAGTCTTTGGAATTAGACAAATCTCAGTTTACATCCCCATTCTACCACTATCTGTGTTAAATTGAGCGAGTTGCTTAACATCATAAGCCTCATTTTTCTCAATTGTAATGAAAAAAAGCTAATCTCTAATCTGCAACATTACCAGGGAAATTGACAATGTATTCAAAGTAATTGTAATGTAGCAGGTATTCAGTAAATGGCAGCTGCTAAAATCAGTACTATCTTATTAAATAATTTTTTTTCTAACACATTGACGTTGTTACCCCATTGTCTTCTAGCCTCCGGTATTGCTAGTGAGAAGTTTAAAACAATTTGATTTATTTAATTTTATGGATCATCTCTTTCTATCTAAAATCTTTCAGAATTTTCTCTTTGAATCTGATGTTTTAAAATCTCACCCCTTAGGTGTGAGATTCTTCTTATTTATACTATTTAGTACCTCATAGGCTCTTTATATAACTATTGCTCTTTGTTATTGCTTGAATGTGTTCCCCAAATTTCATATGTTAGAAATTTAGTCCCCAATGTGGCAGTATTGAAGGTGGGGTCTTTAAGAAGTGATTGGATTATGAGGACTGTGCCCTGATGAACAGATTAACTCATTCACAGATTGTGGAATTAAGGGCTAATAGATTAATGAATTATCACTGGAGTGGAACTAGTAGCTTAATGAGGAAAGAGAAATTTGAGCAAACACATTAGCATGCTCAGCCTCCTTGTCTGTAATACCCTGCACAGCTTCAGGACTCTGCAAAGAGTCCTAACAAGGAAGAAGCCCCTTACAAGCTGCCAAGTTAGGCCCTTGGACTCTCAACCTCCAGAATTATAAGAAATGATGGGTTCTCAACCGCCAGAATTCAAAAAATATATTTCTTTTCTTTATATTACCCAGTTTCAGATGTTCTGTTATAAGCAACAGAAGATGGACTAAGATACTCATCTTACCTTAATCCTTGGGTATTCCTTTTTAATTATTTCCTCAACTCTGTTAAAGTTTTCTTGTTGGCTTTTTTTTTAATTTTTGTATTTGTTTTGTTTTTGAGACTGCACTGTGGATATACTGGTATTAATTTATCCCCTTTTGTTACTTTTTATTTCTCTCATTTTTTAAAATCTTTCTCTGTGTCTTCTGGGAGATGTCCTTAAATTGACCTTACAGTTTATTAGTTTACTCTTTGCCTATAACTTTCAGGCTACTTCTCCCTCACTGAAATTCTTGATTTTAATTGTTATAGTTTTTATACCAAAAGTTTTCTCTTGGCTTTTATTATAACTGCTCCTTTGTGCTTCATGTAACCAATATTCTTTCATCTCTTTGAGGATATTTAAATATAGTAAATATTTTTAAGTTTTCTTAATCTGTTTCATTAATTCTTCTTTTTTCTTTCTTTTTTTCTTTTTCTTTTTCCTTTCTTTTTTTTTTTTTTTTTTTTTTTTTGAGTCAGGGTCTCACTTTGTTGCCCAGCCAGGCTGGAGTGCAGTGGCACAATTATGGTTCACCACAGCCTCAACCACCTGGCTTCAGGCAATCCTGGCTTCAGCCTTTTGAGTAACTGAGACTACAGGCAAGAGCCATTACACTTGGATAGTTTTTGTTGTTGTTGCTGTTGTTGTTATTGTTTTTAGAGACGAGGTCTCTCTATGTTCTCCAGGCTGGTCTTGAACTCTTGGACTTAAGCAGTCTTCCTGCTTTGGCTTCCCAAAGTGCTGGGATTACACATGTGAGCCACTGAGACTGGTTTGTTTAGTTAATTTTAATCTGCCTATTACAGATAGCCTTTTTCGTTGTCTCTCCTTAGGCATGTTGTGCTTCTCGCTATTTGCCAATTGAAGCTTATTTTCCCCTCGGAGATTTATCAGTCTTCACTGAAATGTGAGAAGGGCAAAGCTGGGTCCTCGGTTTGTGCTTTCTTCATCGGTTTATCAGGGGTAATCAATCCTAGACCCAGGAGTTTAGGGGTCATGACCAGTTCTGTTTATTGCCCTCTCTCCTTCCAACCAGTTCTCAAGGGCTATTTTTACTTCTTTAACTTTGAAACATGATATAGACATGGATACATGTCCCAGTCTGTTAACCACCGGACTGGAAAGAATAAACTGTTCAAACAAACAAAGGGCTCAACCCTCAGACAAGGGAATCAACCCCAACTTTGGTGTCCAGGTTACGTACCATGACAGAAGAGGTAACTGTTATAGGAAGTTTTCTCTGGAAGAACATGGTGTTCAGCCATGTAGATGTAAACCCACAAGTCCATCCTAGACATATTTAGAGCAATGCCCACGGAGCAAGTGATAACCAGGGGTAGCTATACTTAAGGTCACTTAAGAACCTAGCAGTGGGTAGGTCACACAAGATATTATAATGTTCCTTATCTCTAGTATTTGGAAAAAAAATGGTTTATCTAGTAGTTGGAAAAAATGCTACTTTTCCAGTTTCCATAAAAGAAGACAAAGTTTATAAAGGCTTATATTAAACATGGATTGCTGTGTAACAAATTACTCCAAAACTGAGTAGCTTAAACAACCATTTATTATGTCATCATTTCTATGACTCAGCAATTCAGCAGCAGCTTAGCTGAGTGGTATGGTAAGGTCTCTGATGAAGTTTCAGAAAAGATGTCAGTAAGAGCCGCAATTGTCTGAAAGCTTGACTGGAGCTAGAATATCTGCTTCAAAGTTGATTGACTTACAGGGTTATTGGCTAGATCAGTTACTTGCTGGCTTTTGAAAAGAAGTTTCAGTTTCCCACCACTTAGGCCACTTGAGTGTCTTCACAGTCTGACTGCTGACTTCTTCCAGAACAAGTAATTCGAGATAGAGTATGGAGGAAGCCAGATGTCTTTTATGATCTCATTTTATTGATTCTACACCATCACTTTCACCAGATTCAATTTGTTATATGCAAGTCCCTGAGGCCAGCCTACCCACAAGGGGAGAGAAATTTACCTTCATCTCTTAAAGCTTAGGAAGAAGTATCAAAGGATTTGTGGACATTTTTAACACTCAAAACTGAAACTTTGAATAACACAAATAAATAACGGATCTCTCATGGCCAACCTAAGGCCTAACAAATTAAATGTTGCTTCAAATTCTGGAACTTTTGTGATAAATTAATTTTTAAAAGACATAAAAGCAATATGTGATGATGCAACAAATGTTATTCAAGAATTTCTCTAAGCCTTTGTAATATTGAGAAATGCTGGCTAATGTAATAAGAACTCAAAGATGTTAGAACTGTTCAGAAAAATTATCCAAAACTTGGAAATAAGGCAAAAAATGACAAAATTACTTCTCAATGATATTCTAGAGCATTGTCTAACAGGTCTGCCCAATGTTTATTTAATTCTCTAGGAGAATATATCTTTCTTTAATTAATCATTTACTGTCCATTACAGTCCCAGACTTTGTGAAGTTTCATATTAATATCGTCTTAAGTGATAATTTCTCTCCAATAGAAAAAAAAAACTTGTTTTTTTTTTCAATTGAATAAGTGCATTTTATCATGGTATTAATGAATGACTATATAAATCATTCCCCTTTAAACCAGCCTTACCTCCCAACTGCCTCCCTCATTCATATGCTAAATAAATCACTGACATCTTACTTCATATTTGTATGAGAGTCATGTCATGTTTTTAAACTTTTTAAAAAGTATACTGTGATTATCACAGCATTATTTATAATAGCAAAAACATGGAATCAACCGTGCTGCCCATCAAAAGAGGTCTGGATTTTACAAATGTAGTATATATATGATGGAATATTATGCAACCATAAAGAAGGACAAAATTATGAGCTTTGCAGCTACTTGGATAGACTTAGACTTAGAGGCTATAATACTTAGTGATCTATCATAGAAACAAAGAACTGAATATCACATGTTCTCACTCATAAGCAAACATTGAACAACTATTGTAATACTATAAGAAAGGGATTGACAGTAGTGGGAAACTGCCAGATGGAGGGTACACCTCATCAACAAGGATACCTGCATAATGAACATTTGTATACCTAACCCTGAATTGTACTCCACATATTTTTTTAAAAATTTATAAAAGAAAAAAGTATACTGGTCATAGTAGTTCATGCCTGTAATTCCAGCACTTTGGGAGACAGAAGTGAGAAGATTGCTTGAGCCCAGGGGTTCAAGACCAGCTGGGCAACTTAGCAAGACCTAATTTCTACAATAAATCAAAAAATTAGCTGGGCATGGTGGTGCACACCTGTGGTTCCAGCAACCTGGAAGGTTGTTCCAGAAGGATTGCCTGAGTTCAGTAGGCAGAGGCTGCGGTGGCTGCGGGTTTGCCACTGTACTTACTCCAGCCTGGGTGACAGAGTGAGACTCCAACTCAAAAAAAGAAAAAGTATAATATCTTATAAGGGTTTTCCCACTAAGACTTTTCTGCTGTGGTCTATTCTAACGTATTTTCAAGAAGTAGCACCTTATAAGCTGCTTCCTCCCAGGAGCATCCTTTTGGGAGTCTTGGAATGAATTCTAATAACAATGTAACTTTTCCTTCACTGATTCTTTGTTTTTTATTTTTCTATGTTTTTATTTTTATTTTTGGTTCTTGTCCAAGTCTGTTTTTCTGTCTGTATTTCATCTAATTCATTGTTTTGGCCATGGCTTTTTCTACCACCCAGCCCAAGGATTAGTAAATAATGAATTCTTAGGAATACAGAGATCAACTTGTATATATATGAGTCTGGTCTATACATGGCCGATAAGTTATTGCACATTGGTACAAACAAAAATTGGAAATTTGATTTCATTATATCACCATTTGATGATCTTTTTCAATATAATGGAGACCTATTATTTGTCAGGTAAGATAGGACTGGTAATCTAGATTGATCAATTTTTTGGTTTGTTGCCTTATCTATTCATGAGCTTGACCCAATTAGGAAAAGCTGTATGCCCACTAGAAAGGAGAAAATATTTTTGAGATCTATACTGATGAATTTTTATGTTTCTGTTTTCTTTAGACCTTTGTCTGTATAGAATTGCAGCTGCAAGTTTTCTGTGCTTCTCTGTGTCAATAATTGTGAAAAGCATTTTATTTTTATTGTGTGTACATGAAATATCTTCATACCTCTGGAGGGCATTAATATTAATACATTAAGCTACAAAAAAATTTAAATTAAAGAAGCTCTGTGGCTTTGGCCCCCTCCCCTACCTTGCAGCAGTGAAATTTCCTCTCTCTCTCTCTCTCTCTCTCTCTCTCTCTCTCTCTCTAATTTACCTTTTAAATAAACTATATTTTATAACCCCCCCAAAAAAGAAGAAGTTCTGTTATTCTTGGTTCTTAGAAGTCAATAAGGACTAGCATAAATCTAATATTTACATAATTCTTATGAGATAAATAAATTGCTCTGACTGCATTCAAATTTAAAAAACAAAACATTTCACTAAAACTGCTAAGAAACATTTTTACATAAGAATCCAAATTGGGCAAATCAGAATGGAATTTGATAATTTTGCTTAAAAAGAGTTTTGTGTGTTTTTCTTAATTTTATCAATGTACAGTATAATAACAGCATACTTTTTTAAAAAGATTGTATTTGCTTCTCACAAAGAAACTAGGAATCTGAAGTTCCTAGACTTTTTATACTGGTTTACAAATTCAGATAAAATGAATTACTTTCATTCAATTTTTCCAGATTTACGAAAATATAAGATTATAAGTTAAACTAAATAAAATTATGATACTGATAAACTTTTTATGTCAACAGTGTTTATGTCGTGTAGTGCATTCGCTGAAATTTGTTTTCCAAGATCTTTTTTTAAATTTGTAGGCACAAAACTAATATTAAATTGAGTTAATTAATGGAAAATCCTTGGATACCTAATTTCTAAGTAAGTATAGTCTTAACATATAGCATGTACTTTTTTTTCTTATTTTCATACATCGTACAGAGGATATGCCTCTGAGTTCTACCAACATGTTTTCATTTGTGCTACTTTAAGAAGGTATAAAAGGTCATATGTTACTGAAGAGGTAGTATGGGCTCATGAGTTTTGTAGTTTACCAAAGTGCTTATGTATAACAATTACTTACCTCCAAATGTTTTCTGATTAAAAGAATTTGGTTACTTTGGTCAAATACTAAGTTATTGAAGCTATACTAGAACAATATGACAAAGAATAATAAGTGCATATGCATGAAAATGAGATGTGTATGTTTTCTTCTCAGAGGGGAGTGGATTTGTTTTAAAGTGTCTTGTTCTCTTAGAATTTTTTTGGTTTTGAATACCTGCAAACAATGAGTCTGAGAAGGAAAAAAATGAAATATGCAAAGAGAAAATCAGCAAAGTATGCTTAGTTTGATGCATTAATTGCATCAATTCAAAATAGATTGCTTTAATGAAAGGCTAAGAATTAGGTTTCTCTCTGTTAAAATGAAAAATTGTTCTTCGAACAATTAGTCTGTTCTTAATAAGAGAAGTAAAAAGGTATTCTTTATGCTTTATTTTATCTGTCCAGGTAACAGGATTCTGTATCTCACCAGAATAACTTTCTCTACTTTATGCTAAAATTTTCTACCCATGGCCTGGCTCGGTGGCTTAGCCTGTAATCCCAGTGCTTTGGGAGGCCAAGGTGAGTGGATTGCCTGAGCTGTGGGTTCGAGACCCGCCTGAGCAACTTGGCGAGACCTCATCTCTACAATAAATCAAAAATCAGCCGGGCGTGGGAGCGCACACCTGTAGTTCCAGCTACTTGGAAGGCTGAGGTGGAAAGATTGCTGGAGCCCAGCAGGTCGAGGTTGCGGTGGCCGGGAGCAGCCACTGCACTCCAGTCTGGGTGACAGAGTGAGACCCCAACTCAAAAAATAAAATAAAATAAAATAAAATTTTCTACCCTTAATTATTTTGTAAAGCAAACAGAATCAGCAGACTTAGAATATGGACAACATAAATTACGTGATCTGAAGAAATGAGAGAATAAAAAATTGAAAAAAAAGCGAAGTCTCAAGAACTTTCAGAACAATTAAAATGTCTAAATATGTGTAATTGGAGACACAGAAGGAGACCAGATAGAAGTTCATTCTCTGGCTTTCACTGCATGCCTCTAGCCATGTTGACTCTACTCCAAAGAGGCATCTGCAAATTAACATACCTTATTATATTTATGTAATTAAACAGGGACAAAATACAATATAACCAACTTTTCAGGTGATCAAGGATAATCTTCAGAGATTATTTATAATTGAAGGAAGGGAGGATTGTTGAGAAAAAGTATTCAAAACTTGAAAGTAAAGCAAAAGAATGACAGATAATCTTTTCACTGTCATACTGTAGCATTCTCTAATAGGTCTGTTCAAAGGTTGTTTAATTCTCTATAAGAACATATTTTTGCTTGATTATTATTTACCATTGATTATAACCCAGATGTGAAGTTATATGCTAACACGTATATTTTTATTCAGCAGAGATACAAATGATTTCTTTGGTACATCTTCATTTTGTACTTGTATAAGTCATATTTTAAATTTTTTGAAATATAAAATTTTTTGACACTATAAGTCATATTTTAAATTTTTTGAAATATATAATTTTTTGACACAATGAGTTTCTTAAAATTCAATTTTTTAAGTTCAATGACCACATGTGAATATTTGATTATATGCAGATATTGACATCAAATCTTCTCCAGAGATTTATTTTTGAGTGTTAGTTTTAGGGATGACCTATATAGCCTTAAACAATTTCATGTAGTAGCTGATTTCATGAGGCAAAAAAAACCTAGATGTATAGGATTAAATGTTGCTTTATAGATCATTAAAACCATCCTGAAATCAATCCAAAATTGACCAGAAGCCATTGCACTTTGCTCCAAAGAGAAATAACATGCTGAGTAAGCAAGGCAAATGCTACTCCCTCTCCTTCAAACTGCAGTGACCTGCTGGGTCAGCATGGTGCCAGCTAAGACTCTTAGCCGACAAAGGCAGTAAAAGTAAAAAACAGCAAAACTTACTAAAGAGAAGCCAAAATATTGGAAATTTCATTGAGAGTCTTGTTAGTAACTGTATTAGTCTACAGTTCTAGGAAGAGCAAAATGGTGGAATACAGTATATAAAAACTGTCTTGAAATATGTGCTAGAAAGTGATTTCAAAACTAAGAGAAATGACATAAGTTCCCATAAGATAAGAAAATCATGTTTTTTATACCATCTAATATTAATCAAGAGACCTAAACTCAAATCAATTAGTTTCACTTGAAAGAACCTCAGCAGCTGTCTTCCTATGGAAGCTCACAGCATAGCAGCCTTATAAAACAAAACACAAGTTTATAGGTGCTTTTTCTTCACACTACTCTTTCCAAGTCTTTTCCTGATTCACCAGAATCAGTTCTTGTAAGCTCACGTTAGCATAGGTCCTGCTTTAATGTTATTCTTGAGGCCCATACTCTGTGATGCTATTGCTCGTTGTATTTTCCAAAAAAACACCCTTGTGATATCTTCAAAACTTAAACAGGCTTGACTGGGTTTAATAAACATGCTCAATCATTCCTTTTTTCCCCACTCTCCCAAAAAACAAAACCAAAACAAGAAAAACTACAGAATATGCCCTATAATAATAGAAGCATTGCTAACTGAAAATGAGATGTATACATTAAAAATCATCTGAGAAAATGTAACAAAATACTCTCTTAAAATTTTTTTTGACCGGGCTCGGTGGTTCAGCCTGTAATTCTAGCACTTTGGGAGACTGAGGTGAGCGGATTGCCTGAGCCCACGGGTTTGAGAACAGCCTGGGCAACTTGACAAGACCTCATCTCAACAATAAATTAAAAAAAATTAACTGGATGTGGTAGCATGTGCCTGTAGTCTGGCTAATTGAAAGGGTGAGGGAAGCCCAGCAACTCGACGCTTGGTAGTGGTGAGTATACCACTGCACTCCAGTCTGGGCGGCAGAGTGAGACTCCAACTCAAAAAAAAAAAATTGGGGAGGGGGTTTTGTTTTGGTGTTTTGTTTTTTATAAGGCTGCTATGCTGTGAGCTCTTTGAGGATATTACTCTTATATTCTCAACTCCAAAATATGTAGAGCCAGGCATATAGCAGGTACTCAATAAATATTTGTTGAAGACATGATAAAATGAACTAACTATTGAGCTATTTGAAGGTGTGTAATGATTGCCATTACTATAAATCAGATTTTGGTTAAGGCTAGATATGAAGAAATACTCCAGGCCAGAGCTTCTCAAACTTTAATATTCCAACGGTCATAGAAATCACAAATCATCTGAATGTCTTGGTACAATGGCAATTCTAATTCAGTAGTCTAGGTGAGGTTGAAGGGTCTGCATTTCTAACAAGTTTATAGATGATGCTAATGTTGCTTGTTCATTGACCAAGCAACCCAAGAAAGAACCAAGATATGGGGCAACCCAATGCTTGTGACAATAGAGGAAGCTCCAGAGTGGGGAGTCAATGTGTAGACATCTTGAACCAGGTAGCCAGGAAAGAGGAAATCTTGGGCTACACAGGCATTACAATAAGAGGAAGGGTGGTAAACTGTCCAAGAAGCATGTCCACTGTCCCTTTTCCTTTTTGCTCTATAAAATGAAAGCTTTTATCTTCTATTTTAAAAAGTTTCCAAAATCAGCGAGCATGTGTGAGAAACATGTAAAGAACAGGGGCTGTCTCCTTGCCCTTGAAATCATATTATAGCCATCCAGAGGACTTCAAGAGGTTGGATGAGGAGGGTTGTGAACGACCAGTCGCCTCCCCTCTGGCACCTTCTCAAGGATCTTCATTTCCTGGAAGAGAGACTTTGACTACAACTGCAGGAAACCTACTCTTCTGGTACACGAAGTGTCACATGGATTGCATCAATTAACTGCCGCTTTCCTCTCCCTCTTCCTACCCTCTCCTTAACTCTGATGCCTTCCCCTCTGCTCAAGACTTGTAAATACTGAAGACACAAAGATGATTCACCCCTGGCCTGTCTCCTTCCCTGTGCCTAGCTTGGATCATTCTCCACCAAGATAATCAAGGGTAAGATGCTCTCAAATAGATTGCCCCTTTTTTGAAATATTATTAAAGCGTCAACTTTATCTATTCAACTAGATTACTGGCCCAGAGTTTAGGTCAGTCTCTCATTTTAGCCCTGAAATTATCTTCTGAGCTCAAATTTTATGTAAATCCAAAAAAACTAAAACAGAGTTCAAAGTGAGGCAGGGGACGGGGAGGTAAACTAGGGCTATGTCTTTTTTCTCACTCTTCACCACGTGTGTAATTATTTCACACCTTCCCTTTTACTACAGTAGCTCAGGTTGATAGTGACAACCCTGGGGCTTGTGCTGCAAGCTTCGTGGTGCCAATCAAGAGGTGGCTAGAAAAATGAGAAGCAGGACACACTTGCTGCTGGGAGCCAGCACTCCCAGTGGCACAAAAACTCGGGGGGCATTGCCAACATAGACTGCAATGTGAAAGGTGTCCCTAGAACTAGAGATTTGTTTAGGAAGAAACCCTTAAAAGAACAGGACCTACAGAAGAGCACTGTGGGTGATGGAGTGCATGAGGACAAGGAGAGTAAGTGGATTGCAGCTCAGTTTGATCTAAAATCCTTATCTTTACATCCATATGAATATATGTACAATAACAGTGATGATGAAAATGTATATATTGCTTCAGGAAAATATCAGTGCCATTCATTAACTCAGCTAAAGAACTAATGAATGTATCTCCTTGGCTCTGTAAAAGCAAAATGAATTATTATTTCTTGTGTAAACTCCTGAGCATTTGACCCTAAATGTCATGGTTTATAATGACTATGCATAATATTACATGAGTCAAGTTGCCTTGTTGATAGTCTTATTTTATTATAATAATAGCCCATAGATTGTGTAGTTGGTATGTCCCTGCTAAAAAAATATATATATTTAATTGGGAGGCTGTAAGGCTGAGAAGACTCCAGGGCCTTGGGTTCCTATATGAGCAAACATGTAAATAGTAAAACAAAACTTAAGCTTCACCAACTGGAAACCGCTAACTAACTTCTAACTAAATTTCTACTTTAACCAATAAATATATTTTCTTTATCTTGGTTTGGCAAACACCTCATAAAAGTTTTCTCTGTCACCAACCTCCATGCCCCTCCCAGTGGAGCGCTGAACTGTTTGTGGTCTGATGCTACTCAATTCATAAATCACTGAATGCTCAGATAAACCTGTTACAATTTTAATGTGCCTAAGTTTATTTTTTAACATCCCCATACCTGAATTTAATAAGTCCAGAGGGGAAAAATTAGAAAAAAAAAATTAGCCGGGCTCGGTGGCTCAGCCTGTAATCCCGCACCTTTGGGAGGCTGAGGTAAGTGGATTGCCTGAGCCCACAGGTTCGAGAGACCCGCCTGGGCAACTTGGCGAGACCTCATCTCTACAATAAATAAAAAATCAGCTGGGCGTGGTAGTGCGCGCCTGTAGTTCCAGCTACTTGGAAGGCTGAGGCGGAAGGATCGCCGGAGCCCAGCAGGTCGAGGCTGCGGTGGCAGGGAGCGGCCACTGCACTCCAGTCTGGGCAACAGAGACTCCAACTCAAAAAAAAAAAAAAAGAAAAGAAAATCAACAAGATATGCATGACAAGATGGATGAGTCCCCTAAAACATAATTAACTGAAGAGAAAAACTGCAAATGAGTAGCTGAGTTTCAGAAGAAACAAATGACCAGTCATGACTGACTGGAGTAATCTTCACAAAAATAAACCAGTTAAATGCATACTCAGTGTCATTGTGCTTAATCTCATTTGATCCTCACAACGATCCTAAAATCCGAACAATCAATAAGATGGGCCAAATTATTTTTCTCATTTACCCCTAAAAAAAGTAAAGCCTAAAGGGGATAAATAGTTTGCCCAAAGTCATACAACTTGAAGGGAAAAAACTAGAATTCACGTCCGAGCTTTGGCTGCAGATCCCAAGCTTTGCCACTAAGATGTACAGACATGCTAGTACCAGCAACCTACATATATTCCTCTGTACCGACATTAAGCCTTACATACATTAGCTAAAGTATGAACATAAATCCATGGTCATGCTCACTTCTACTCCAGCCAGTCTGAAAAAAGAAAGAACATCAAGAAGCCTAGAAGATATGAGTCTTAAAAGGGAATATTTTCTTTCTTTCCTTTTCTTTCTTTTTTTTTGGGGGGGGGCAAAGATTGACTATTTCTTACTTCTTATTTATTACATAAAAGATAGCATACAATAGATACTCATTTGTATCTTTCTTTTTCACTTCACAATATGACCTACAATTCACTCATTTTAGTTCATAGAGATCTTCCTAATTCTTTTTTTAACCATTGCATATTAACAGGACAATGGGTAACCATGCACAGATAAAACCAGATCTTTATCTCACACTATACAAGAGAACAAATTGTAAATGGATCCAAGTTCTAAAAGAGGGAAGACTTTCTTAAAGTTTATTCAGGATCATTCACAGGAGGTAGCACTCTGGCCAAATGGTGTAAGTAGTTCAAATAACTTGATCTTAGAAAGGAATGTTTCAGACCAAGGCCATTGGAAAACCCCTCTTGGTCTGATACTATAATTACCAAACTTCCTGGTTATAATTTTATTTTTCATGCTTTCTTTATTTCCCTACAGAGAGAGAATGAAGGAACCGTTGGCATCACTTCACAGCTTTCTCAGAATAAATTAATGAATTGGCATTTGGTTTATGTGACTTGGGATAAATCAAGTCTGTTCATGTGACTAAACTGACAGATCTGAGTTCATCTACCTAAAATATGGTAACCATACCAAAATACTGCCATCCTGAGACCTTTTTGGTAAGGTGACTGACCTCCCCACTCCTCAAGATGACATGCCTATTATGTGCCCAACAAAATATATGTAAGCTCACTCTTTTAATGCTTTGTTTCTTCAGGTCCACACAATTTTTAAAATTATGGGCTAGTTGTAATTAATTCTAAAGCACACAATTCAACAAAGAAGAAAAAGTGGAAAAGGAGGAGAAATAATCACAGATTGATTACTAGTGGGAGTACTTTTGGGGGGAATAACTTTGAACAAAAATTATTCATGTTCTCAATAGAAGTTGAATAGAAATATAAATCAAAGTCATATAAAGTCAAGACTAAACAAAAGCCTTAAAGAAAGTCAGAAGTTCTTTGGTCTATTCCTAATTTCCAGAAAATACTTTTACAAATGGTCAGGCAACTGAGCATCTGAGATCTAATTGTGTCACGTCTAACAAACTAGTTTGACGTTCTCCTTTTAGAAGAGCAGATGGAGTAGTCAAAAGACTATGAGAAACCCCTTAAGAAAGATGTGACAGTCTGAGGGACAGACTTAAACTAATGTTTTTTTAAAAAAAAAAATAAATGTTTTGATGAATTAGAAAGGATTTTTCATCCCAGATCTAAATGAGATTTTCATGACTCTTTAGACAATGCTAAAGTAATTTTCTGGCTTTAAAGAAGAGAAAAGGGGAAGAATTTTAAAAGTTATACAAAAATCAATCACCAAGAATGAGTTCAGCAAGAATGCAACATCAAGATAAAAGATATAAATCGTTTTTCTTCTGAAAATGTATTTAAGATACAGGAAAATGCAAAGAAAAATATAAGTGCATATGTATCTACTATAGAGTTTTAATAAATGCTAATTTTTTATCACATTTTGAGAAATAAAACCTTACATATACAATTGATGTTCCTTTTCTTGCCCTTCCCCATCCAATTCAAATTCCTTTCTTCCCAGAAGTAAGCATTATTTTGAGTTTCATTGTGTACTACATCTACTACACAAGAAAGGACTACCCCCCAGAAAACAAATTTATTTATAAAAACTGTATATTTATTCTTCTATGTTTAAACTTGAGTCACTTTCAAAGTACTTTCCATTTGATCCAATATACCTATCGAGACGCCTTTTCCACAGCTCAAAACAGTTTTTGAACTCAAAAATTTTGATGATTTTCATTCTTCTGCTGCTGTTTTTTTGTTTCATTCTTCCACATGGGTAAAACATTTCTTTCGGAGGATTTTTTTCATCCAGGGATACAACAACCAAAAAGAAGTTGCATGGGCAAGATAGGGTGAATAGGGAGTATGTGACACAAGGGTCATGACGTTTTGGGTCAAAAACTGCTGAACACTCTGCATGTGGGCAGGTATGTTTGTAAATCACCATCATGAAATAAGCAAACACTGAAAGAATCTCCAAAAACTAAAATTGACTTAAGCTGAACACAGCCTCTCACAACAACACTAGCTGATACACCAATGTCGATGGGTTCTTAGAACACTTATCTAGCAGGGGAAGCCTGTAGTACAAGGGTCTCACCCTCCAAAAAATAATTCCATTCCTCTGGGGGGGTTCCCCCTTGTATATGTACCTATTATAAAAATATATAGTATATATGTTAATTATATATAGTATAAAATGTGAGTTGGAAATACATCAACTTGCATATCTCATGCAACTCATATTTTATGTATCTTTTAAAACACATCCTTAAAGTTGTTTCTAACAATGAGAAATTTTAGAAAACAAATTTTAGAGATAGTTGACATGACTAAAAACCAATGACCATTTCTTCTTGGAAAATAACTAGACTAGAAACAAAATTTAGAACAAGAACTTTACTGTAGTGAATTCTAAAACTATTTTATAAATTCTGAGAAGATACTATGGGTGGAAAATAATTTCTAAGGTAGTGATATGATAAAAGACACTACCAAAAACCTTGCATTTTATAAATTTAAAATTAGAGATGAAACAAGTTCATAATAGATTTCAAAGGTGAGCCCAGACACCATAAAAGATTATGATGTCTCATTGAACTCTCTTCTATGCATGCTAAGCTACTCTCTGGGAATAACTTCCACAGGTTCAGAAATTACATTAACTTTTCAAACCTCTAGGGCACTGTTTAGTAAGTTGTTATCTGATGTACTAAATTTTCTTAGCACCTAAATTAAATCTCACAACTTCAGCTGTACTCTGGGCTTATATTATGGCTTTCATAAATCGTATAGTTTTCTGAGCACTCAAGACTTCATGTGATTCCCAATAGTGTTCAACTTATTCATAGAAATAATTTAGGCCACCTGGAAAATCCAACTAAACAAGTGAAATTCACTCTGATGTCACTATGTTCATATGCCTAAAGACAGAGGGGTAAAGATCAATCTGATATATTCAAACCTATTAAAGATAGACTCTATTGACTATATAGCCAATTTAAATAGCCATTATTATTGACAATTAAAGCCAATTAAATAAAGAATGGTTCACTTATTAGTTTTATGCAGTCAGAGTTTTAGTAAGTAATAAATGCTCCATAAGTCTCACTCTTGGTCAGACTTCCTGGGATCATTAACAGTCCCTTGGTAATTTTATCAAAATAGAGGTATTCATTCCATTATTTCAGCCAAATTCTAATGTACAGAATTATAGTCTGCCCTTCCCAAATTTCCTTAGATTAAGTGGCATGTTTCTAGAGGAGAGGACAATCACCCTGGGCTAATAGGCTTCTCCCAATCACAAACCTCCCTTTGGAGGCCAAAATAACTTCTCTCTGGCCCAACTCAGTAATGCAGAAGTCTTTATGGGTTTGCATAAGCCTCTTCAACCATCATACACTCAACAATAAAAATATACATATTTAATCCTTTTTTTTAGCCAGAGATGCATCTTTGGTCGTTCCTTTGGCAGCATCATCTAAACAGGACATTGACAAATTTTCATTTATAACAGTCTGTTTTCTCTACAGACATTCCAGGAGCAATAGAGGAAAGGTGAAGTATAGGCAACAAAACTGTGAGTTTCAACTCCTGTTGGAAGGAGAGAGAATAGATAACCTTATTATTATTCCCCTTGGTAAAAAACATCAGTCTTACTGGTTCAGAAGTGGAGGTTGGAAAACACCAATTTCATTATTTTAGCCAATTCAGAAGTATATCACTACTTTTTCCCTAAGAACATTTGGAGAGATACTCTTTACAGAACTGCAAACCAAGATGATATCAAGTAGCCAGGCCGGTAAAGTAATGAATGTAGTAGCCCACGAAACTGAAGTATCACTTGGGATGGGAAACTATGGACTAGAGTATTTTTCAAGTCATCTTAAATCTTTCAATTGGGTCAATAGGAAACCAAATAGTTGGATATTTGTTTAATTTTATTTGAAAATAAGACAGTCAATGAGGAAAAAAAATGACTTGAGGCTATGAGTTGTTATCACATAGGTTTTAAGAGGCATCACACATGTATTAGTAGATTGACAGAGCTTTGGTTTTTCTATGTGTTGGTATCAAGAATATGTAGCTCAAGATATCTACAAACTCTAGGAGGAGATAGAGATCTTTGGTAATAGGGTTAGAGGCATTGTTATCATGGAAAACAATAAAAATGAATCTATTCACATCATTTCTATGCATTTAAACTACAGTATAGTTGGCTGTGAAAAACAAACACACCTATTTAACACATATGCACAAATTGAGGGTCCAAAAATCATCTTTTCTCTTTTAAGCAATACTGACACTCATTATCACCTTTGAATATAATTTTATGCAATTTAATATTTTCTCTATAAAACTGTTTCCAGGTGTGATTATTATTCATTATTCAACCCAAGATACATTTTTAAAAACAAAAAAATGACAGTATTCACTTCCAAAACACTCTAATTATACAACAAAGTAATTTTGCTAGTGGAATTTTTTTGGCATTAGGTTACACTCTCTAAAAATGTTTACAACATTTTAAGAAATTAAAACTCCGGCCGGGCTCGGTGGCTCAGCCTGTAATCCTGAGCCTTTGGGAGACTGAGGTGAGTGGATTGCCTGAGCCCGCGGGTTTGAGACCTGCCTGGGCAGCGAGATCTCATCTCTACAATAAATCAAAAAATCAGCCGGCGTGGTAGCGCATGCCTGTAATTCCGGCTACTCGGAAGGCTGAGGCGGAAGGATCGCCCAAGCCCAGCAGGCGAGGCTGTGGTGGCCGGGAGCGGCCACTGCACTCCAGTCTGGGCGACAGAGTGAGACTCCAACTCAAAAAACAAAAAAAAGAATGAAAGAAATTAAAACTCCAAAGTTCAGGTATTTTCCATTGGCACTATTTACTATTTCCTATAAATTACAACTATATAACCCAAGGTGATGGTTAGTAATTCTGTTTCAAGTTATTTTTCTTACTCATAACCTAAAATCCCGAGGACAGGGAAAAAAATATGCTTGCAAGTTTATTGTTACCAGAGTCAACCGTGGCAGCAGAATGTGAAGAAATTATTTCAGAAGTAGCGTTCTAAAGTTGAGAAAACTAAGGAAAATTGAAGACAGGCTTCATTTATTTGTAATTCCTTGCAACAAAAGTACAAAAATTACTCCCAGTACTAAAGAACTCCAGAAAGGTATTCCCCTTTAGGTGGAGATGCTATTGCTATCATTCTTGATTCATTTATTGAATTAATGATTGAGCACCTTCTAGATGACAGGTAATGTACTGTGGCAGTATGGATCCAAGGATGAAAAGGATGGATCTTTGCTTCAATCTCGGAGTAAACAGACACACAAGGGATTTTTCCTGGGGTAGTAAGATTGATTGTGGAAAACAAACTTCTCCTGGGAATGATACTTACTTAGGAAAAACATCAGTCCAGGCCTATGTTCCTGAAAGATGGTCTCATTAAAGAGTGACAAAGAGCAAAAGGTCTGATCTCAGGGCTCCTTGGCAGTAGCCTGACTGAGCATTAGAGTCTGCCAGCAGAATCCATGTGGTTTCCAGCTTAAAAGTCTTCCTGTCAACCCCCTACACCCTGTGCATTCTGAATGCCCAAAGATAATGTGGCATGATGACATTTTTTGTCTACTACATTGTTTATTTTCCATTTCTCATAATTAAACCTTTTTATAATCCTATAAGGTAATAATATTTGCAAATGGAGAACACCTGGCTATCCATCCAAATGATGAATTTTCCAGGCTTCTGGGGAAAGAATTGTTCAAGCCAAAACAAATCTAACACACCCCCCAGAAGTAACTCAAGTCCTTCATAATATGAATACACGGACGTAGAGGTTAAATATATATTCAACACAGAGAAACCATGAATATTGTGTCCCTGTGTGTGTGTGCAAGTGTAATCATAGAATCTAAGCTTGTAGGGTGTGCTTTATATCTATATCATATGTTATCCAGATACCAGTTGTATATTATAAGCTGCATATGCAATACCATATGGACACCATAAAATATCACATGTGTTGTGATATTTTATATTTAGTGCATGATTAAAATGTCCTATATTATATACCTATCTTTTCTGTGTGTACATAGATTTGTCTAACAAATTGCCTTCATTATCAAATTCAGATATAAAACGAAGTTAAAGTCTCTTTCCTTAAATTTAATAAAAAGCAATAAGAAAACGTGAATACAGTTTGTTTTTTCTTCACTAGATTTTTCTGCCATGCAGCATTTAACACTGGTGCAGCTGTCAATACCCATTCATCTGCTATCGGGCAGCTTTCTCCTTTCACTCACTGTGACATTTTTAAAGTGGCAAAAAAAAAAAAAAAGCTTAAAACAGCATATTTGTCACTTTTTTCTTTCTGGTGACCTTTTAAGCACTAGGGAAAATTACTCTATATGTACGAAACCCTTTCATCATTATGCATACATTTCACAATAGTGCTTTATATGGGGGAATCATTTAATTAAATTTGAGAAATTTGCATTGTACATGCTGCTGTTCATTTAATTATTCAAAAATTTAAACATAAGAAAACCTCATAGCTCTTAGTGATGGCAACCATGCAATGCAACTCGTAATTTATATTAAGACTCATTTTTATAAGTGGAATTTCAGAAATAACTTATAAACATCCTCAGCTTCCAGCTTTTAAATTCTGATAGATAGCTACATAAGATACAGTTCTACAGTAAATAAAAAAAAAAATGTGTTGATGGTAGGCATGACAGGGAAGATTGTGAGAAGAAAGAAGTAAAATTGAGTCTCAGCTCGATTTTTGGATCAGCTGTGTGACCTTGAGCAAGTCATTGAGTATCTCTGATTTGCGCCTGGAATCTCATCATATGCAAATAAGATAGTGACAGTCACTTCTCTCCATCATAGTGTGATCGTGAGAAACAAATTAGCAAATATTTGTATATGTGTTTTGAAATCTATAAGAAATGAATAGTAGTATGACCTGTAATTCAAAACACAAATTTTCTGTTTTCTAGAAATGATGGAGAAATTAAACATTCTTATAACATGCCAGGAAACAAATCAAATGTTTAAAACAAACTAAAATAGCAACATTAGCAGCACATTATTTAAAGTTACTTTTCTTTCTAAAACTAGAAAAAAATACTGCTGTACCTGCCATCGAATAGATTTTAAAATTGCAAAAGTTAATAATTCTGGATTGCCCATTTAATCTCATCACTTTTGCTATATAATTGGCATATCTTTAAAAATGACCAGGTCTTTATTCTCCTACCCTCTTCACTCTATGGCATGGCATATTGTAAAGTGAATGGGTTTCACATCATCAGCCCTAGAACAGAATTATCTCCTTCATAATTTATGAGGTGGTCATCAAGAGCAACTTAGCTTCTCAAAGTATCAGCTTCCTCATCTCTACAAAAGAATATAGAATATCTACCACAGAAGCTTCTTTTGTGGGTCATAATTAGTCTATATTTAGTACCTAATACACACAATTTCTTGATAAATGGTATTTATTACTGTTGTTCCTACAAGAAATCTCTCATCACACTTTGCTATAACAGCAACCCAGTAACCCTACAAACTTTGCAATTTAGCAAGAATCCAGGCAGGAATTGAGATGCAGGTGTCCTAGTAGTTCAAGCAATCCTCTTGGAGCCTGCCTTATCTGGCTTTGACATCTTGGTGAAGCAGGAGATAGGGAGGGTGGCCTTCTCCTCAAAGCCAAGGATGATAGTGTCTTTCCTCCTGTTTACCCAGTCTTCTCATATAGATTGGTGAGGGGAATGGAAGAAATGGGTTTGAGTGGTGCCTGGTGGCCATAGATCTGTTCTTTAAGAGTAAGATAAACATCATAACAAAGATGAATATGAACATCACTAGAGACTGTGTCCACGTCAGGGAGGTTTGGAATAAGAATTTGGACTGGGTCATAAAGAATGAGTGAGGTCAATGCATGTCACCCAACTAACACTACCAGGTCCATTCATACAAATAAGTGTTTCCCTATGAAACCTAATCTGTAAAATCAAAGTTGTAACTTTTCCACCAGATGCATTTCTATGTAGGGAAATATCAACAACGAAAAAGCA
The DNA here is from genome assembly GCF_000164805.1 of Carlito syrichta. Taxonomy (NCBI): domain Eukaryota; kingdom Metazoa; phylum Chordata; class Mammalia; order Primates; family Tarsiidae; genus Carlito; species Carlito syrichta. The sequence goes on from NW_007253118.1 coordinate 711,836, forward strand.
AGGAAACATGTCATCTCCAAAGAAAAACAATAATTCTCCAGTAACAGACCCCATTCATAAGGAAATACATGAAATGCCAGAAAAAGAATTCAAAATAGTAATCTTAAGGAAGTTCAGTAAGATACAAGAGAATGCAGGTAGACAATTCAACAAAATCAGGAAAACAGTTCATGATTTAAATGAGAAATACAACAAAGAGATAGATATCATCAAAAGGAACCAAGCAGAAATCTTAGAACTGAAGAATTAAATGAACAAAATAAAAAATACAATCTAGCACTTCAACAAATTAGACCAAGTAGAAAAAATAGGAATGAATGAAATGCTCCTGGTCAGTAGGATTGAAGAGAAATAGTTCTTAACAAAGACAATTGCATGTGCAAACCTCAGGGAAGTGAAATAGCCTGGGTGGTCTGGTCACTGTCACTGAAGCACAGCTTGAGAGCAAAGAGAGATTGTCTTATGGTGCCATTCTAAGTCTAGGTTTTTATCCTCTATTCAGTTAATGAAGCTTTCAGCAAGGAAAAAAAAATATGTTAGGTAGGGATCCGGTTTCATTCTTCTGCATGTGGTCAACCAGTTTTCCCAGTACCATTTACAATTTTCTAAGCCTAGAACGGAACTTCATTTTACCTATAAATATGAAGTAAATGTGTAACACTTAAGCATATACATAATTTTCTATAAATGCAACTTCCATGTAAACTGAGGGAAATTATACTGCGACTTGTTTAGAACATAATGTATGACATAGTGTTTAAGAGTTAGCGCCCAGTTTGGAAAAGCATATCATTGCCAAAAAGATGACTTAGCATTGATAGCTGCTGCACATTTAAGGTGATTTTAAATATGTAGGAATACGGTTCATTGCCTTTAATTTTTTTTTTTTTTTA
>NW_007253118.1:712822-717790 GCF_000164805.1 Carlito syrichta
CTACCACGCCTGGCTGATTTTTTGATTTATTGTAGAGATGAAGTCTCGCTGCCCAGGCAGGTCTTGAACCCGTGGGCTCAGGCAATCCTCTCACCTCAGCCTCCCAAAGGCGCGGGATTACAGGCTGAGTCACCGAGTCCGGCCATTGCCTTTAATTTTGTGTTATATATGTATGTATATATTTATATTTTTGAAGTTGGAGTCTCACTCTGTTCATTCAGGCTGGAGTGCAGTGGCATGTTCCTGGCTTACCACAGCCTCAACCTCCTGGGCTCAGGTAATCATTCCATCTCAGTTTCCTGAGTAGCTGGGACTACAAACATGTGCCACCATGCCTGGCTAATTTTTTTTGTGTTTGTATTTTTTTTGTAGAGACAAGGTCTCATTATTTTTCCCAGGTTGGTCTCAAACTCCTAGGCTCAAGGAACTTCTAGGCTCAAGACATTGGAATAGGCAATTAATTACTGATCAAAAGCCCACACCATAAGAGATAAGATAGACAAAAGGGACTACATCAAACTGAAAAGTTTCTGCAAAGCAAAAAGAAACCATCAAGAGAGCGGGAGACAGCACACAGAATGGGAAAAAATATTTGCCTACTGTATATCTGGCAAAGGCCTAACATCCAGGATCTATAAGGAACACACACATGCCTAAAGGAAAACAGCAAACAGCCCTTTTAAAACGTGGGCAAAAGATATGAAAAGATACTTCTCAAAAGAAGACATATGAGCAGCCAACAGATACATGAAAAAATGCTCAGTCTTACTAATCATCAAAGAAATACAAATCAAATCCACACTGAGATACCAACTAACTCCAGTTAAGATGGCCATCATTAATAACTGAAAAAACAATAGATGTTGGATGCAGAGAAAAGGGAGTGCTTCTGCACTGTTGGTGGGAGTGTAAATTAGTATAATCTTTGTATAAAACAGTGTGGCGATTTCTAAAAGATCTAAAACTCGACCTTCCATACTATCCAGCATCCCCCTTCTGGGAATATACCCAGAGGAACTCAGATCTTTCTACGAAAAAGATACCTGTGCACACATGGTTATTGCAGCACTATTCATGATAGCAAAAACATGGAACCAACTATGCTGCCCATTGAAAATAGTCTGAATAAAAGAAGAATGTGGTGCATACACTTGATGGAATATTACACAGGCATAAAGAAGGACAAAATTATGGACTTACAGTAACTTGGATGGATTTAGAGTCTGTCATACTCAGTGATCTATCACAAAACAAAGAAATGAGTACCACATGTTCTCACTCATAAGTGGACTCTGAACATTTATGATAATACTACAAGAAAGGGATTGGCAGTAGTGGGACACTGCCAGGGGAGGGAGGGGGAGCAAATAACATCAATAAGGGTACCTGATCCTAAACCAGGTGAAGTGAGAACCAATGAGAGGACCAAACTTCACCTGTACATTGACCACTTATGTACCTAATCCTGACTTGTACCGCACATTTTTAAAATAAAATAATAATAAAAAAGAAAAAAATTGTAAATAGCTGTCTTCATCTACAGAATGACTGGTGGGAACATTTGAAGTTGTACAGAATGCAGGACAATCTTCGTGTGAGACTGTCTTTTGCACCCCGAGATTCTTAGCACTTATGCCTCCCTGTATACTATTATAACACCAAATCATTGTGACACCTAAATCACTGAGATAATAAAAAAATCTTCCCAACAAATTCCCAGAACATTCCCAGGGAATGGTATCACTTTGATCCCGTTGAGAACCAGTGTGTGGGGGGAAAGTTCCAGAGAAAACGCCACAGTTTCCTTTTTTTCTTAGCAGGGAACACTTCAACTCAGAAATAAAAAATTACGTATCAACTTCTTTAAGAGGAGCTTTGATCCTGCTAGTTGAGAAATCTTCCTTGACATGACTCAAACTGTACAAGATACACTGATGGTCAATCAAAAAGGGTAAGAAAGAAAAAGATAATATTACATCCATTCTTTCATTTTTAGAAAAAGTCTCATCTCTGTCTCTGAGGGTTTGTGTTACCTTAGGCAATTCATGAGCTGTAACAGGCATTTCTTCATGCCCTGTGAGTCTGAGGGTAGAACTGAAAGCAAGGTATGGAGAATGACTCTCTCTTTACTTAATGGGTAGGCCTTGCCTACTGGTTTGTTGGATCCAGTGTTGTGCTGGAGCCAGCTCTCACAAGATTTAAGAGCCGATCTAAATTTTCAGTAATTTTGGGAGCCAAGAGACAGCATGTCGGAAGCTTAAAATTGGCCATGCTGACAATATTTAAACCATGGAAATTGGCAAACACTAAAAATCAGGGCTCTTCTCATTCCCCAGAGCCCCAGAGCTAGTTATTAAACATTAACCAGTATACCACTGGTTGAAACTCTCCTTCATCCTGTTGGAAAAAGAGAGGTTGTCACTGGGGAAGCATTTTACAAATGCCCATAGATCCTCTATGTCCTGTCATCCTCACAGGCTTCTCATTATAACCATAATACTTGGTAATAATGCTATAGTAATGCTATTACATGTAGGTGGACCAATGCTGTTTTTCCGATGCACCTATCATGAGTAGGCAGCCCCTATGCTGGGCACTGATATAAACAGCTAAAATGTCACACCCTAAATAGACACCTCTAGAAAATGCTAGCACCCTCATCTATCAAGCAATGCATTTCAGTCCTACCCTACTCTTCTTATGGCAGCTAAGTTTTACTCAGAGCTTTAGCTTGGGCATAAATACTAATTCACTCACTCATCAATCAATCTGCTACTCCTGCAAGACCAAGCTTGGGGGAAAAGTCACAGTAGCCTCAAAAGCAACTTGAAACTGACAAATCCCCAAGCTTCAGTTTCTGGGCCAAAAAGAGTTAAGGGTTTGTCAGCTTCAAGTCACTAGAGATTTTAGAAGTCAGTCAAATCTGCCGACTCAACACATTTTGCTTTAAATAGGAAAGATGCCAACTGAAGCTGAATGGTAAAAAGAAATTTCCAGGGAGTGTTAACACTAAGGAGAAGGCAAGAGAGGGGAATATGTAGTCATAGTAATAATTTCTACTTCAAACAATCTATTATTTTGGCCATTTTTATGAGTGGCAAAATGAGAATAGTCAGACAAATAAGCTAGTTCCAGGCGTTTGAGGAAAATCAGAGCTAAAATCTTTGTCTTCTTATATCTTCCTCTCAATCATCCTCACTCTAGATATATTTCCCATTTAGTAACATGAAGATAATATAACTAAAACATCTCTTAAGCTACATTTATGCTTATGCTTTTATGCTTATGATCTGTTTAGAAATAGCAGAAATAGTTAAACATCCATTTAATTCAATTGAATGCTAGCTTTAAAAAAATCTGCAATAACTCCATATGCTATTTTCTCCTTATATTTCCTTTTCCTTTTTTATTTTTATTTTTTATAATCAATATTTTTTATTATGATATTGTGGGGTGCAGTTAAGGGTTAGGTATACGAATATGTTTCATTCAGGCACCCTTGTTGATAAGAGGTGTTTCCCCATCCCCAGACAGATATTTGCTACTGTTAATCCCATCTCCTCCCCCCCCCATAGTTTCCCAGTACCTTCAGTCATTTTCTTATAGCATTACATTGGATGTTCAAAGTCCACTATATGAGAGAGAACATGTGATACTCAGATCTTTGTTTTTGTGAGAGGTCACTCAGTATTATAGACTCTAGTTCCATCCAGGTTGCTGCGAAATTCATGATTTTGTTCTTTTTTATGGCTGCGTAGTATTCCATCGTGTATATGTACCACATTTTTTTAATCCAGTCCTCTTTTGATGGGCAGCATGGTTGCTTCCAGGTTCTTGTGAATGATGCTGTGATAAAGATATATATGCTGGTATCTTTTTTTATAGAGTGATTTGAGTTCTTCAGGATATATTCCCAGTAGGGAGATTGCAGGGCCATATGGCAGGTTGATATTTAGAGCTTTTAGGAATTGCCACACTACTTTCCACAGAGGTTGCACTAGTTGACACTCCCACCAACAATGTAGAAGTGCTCCCTTTTCACCACACCCTCTCCAGCTGCTGTTATTTTTTGAGTTGTTAATTGCCATTCTGACTGGCATTAGGTGGTATCTCAATGTGGTTTTGGTTTGCATCTCCTTGATGATTAACGAGGTTGAACATTTCTTCATGTGTCTGTTGGCTGCTCAGATGTCTTCCTTTGTGAAGTGTCTGTTCATATCTTTTGCCCATTTTATAATGGGGTTGTTTGTTTTTTTTCTTTTCAGCACGTTTGAGTTCCTTGTAGATCCAGGATGTTAAGCCTTTGTCAGACCTGGAGTTGGCAAATACTTTTTCCCAGTCTGTAGGCTGTCTCCCTGCTCTCTTGATGGTTTCTTTGACTTTGCAGAAACTTGTCAGTTTAATAAGGTCCCACTTATCTATCTTTTCTCTTATGACCTGTGGGTTTCGGGTTTTCTTCAGGAATTGGATGCCAGTTCCGATTTCCATGAGGGTATGTCCTTCATTTTCTAAGGTTCTTATGATTTGAGGTTTCACATTTTGGTCTCCGAGCCATTTGGAGTTAACCTTTGTGCATGGGGATAGATAGGGGTCCTGTTTCAATCTCCTGCATGTGGTCAGCCAGTTTTCCCAGCACCATTTACTGAATAGGTTCTCCTCTCCCCAGTGGTAGGTGGTGGAGGCTTTGTTGAAGATGAGTTGGTTGAGAAATTGAGGTTTTGCTTATGGAATCTCAATTCTATTCCATTGATCTATATGCCTGTTCCTATACCAATGCCAAGCTGTTTTGATGATTGTAGCTTTATAGTAAAGCTTTAAGTCTGGTAATGCGATACCACCTGCTTTGTTTTTTTGCTGAGGATTGTTCTGGCTATTCTTGGACGTCTGTGTTTCCGTATGAATTCCTGTGTTGTTTTTTCTAGGTCTGAGAAGAATGTTGCTGGTAATTTAATGGGTATTGCATGAATT
>NW_007253118.1:717810-719692 GCF_000164805.1 Carlito syrichta
CCATGAGCATGGGATATTTTTCACTTGTTCGTGTCATCTTTGATTTCTTGAGCAGTGTTTGTAGTTTTCATTGTAAAGGTCTTCGCGTCTCTGGTTAGGAAGATGCCAAGGTATTTCATTTTTTTTTTTGTGGCTATTGTGAATGGAATTGTGTTTTTTATTTGGGTTTCTGTTTATTATTATGGGTGTAAAGAAATGTGATTGTCTTTTGCACATTTATTTTGTATCCTGAGACTTTGCCAAAGGCCTTTATCAGTGTAAGGAGGTTTTTGACAGATTCTCTTGGATTTTCAAGGTACACAATCATATCGTCTGCAAAGAGAGATAACTTAACTTCCTCTTTTCCTATTTGGATACCACTGATTGCCTTCTCTTCTCTGATTGCTCGAGCTAGGACTTCCAATACTATGTTGAACAGGAGGGGTGAGAGTGGGCATCCTTGTCTTGTTCCAGTTTTCAGGGGAAATGGTTCCAATTTTTGTCTGTTTAGGAGTATGCTGGTTGTGGGTTTCTCATAGATGGCTGTTACTATTTTGAGGTGTTCCCCATATGCCTAGATGTTCGAGGGTTTTTATCAAGAAGGGGTGCTGGATTTTATCAAAAGCTTTTTCTGCATCTAATGATATAATCATGTGGTTTTTGTTTTGACATCTGTTGATGTATTTAATTACATTTATGGCTTTACGAATGTTGAACCGGCCTTGCATCCCAGGAACGAAGCCTACTTGGTCATGATGGATGATTTTTGAGATGTATTGCTGAATCCGGTTTCCTAGGATCTTGTTCAGAATTTTAGCATCTATGTTCATCACAGATATTGGCCTGTAGTTCTCTTTCTTTGTTGGATCTTTACCTGGCTTGGGTATCAATGTGATATTGGCTTTGTAAAATGATTTGGGAAGAGTTCCATCTTTTTCAATCACCTGGAATACATTCAGTAGGATTGGTATCAGCTCCTCCTTAAATGTCTTGTAGAATTCTGCTGGAAAGCCACCTGGACCATGGATTTTTTCTGTAGGTAGTTTTCTTATTATGTAGTCAATTTCCTTGATTGTTATTGGTCTATTTAGGGTCTCAATTTCTTCTTGTTCCAACCTAGGTAGGTTGTGTGATGTCAGAAAGTCCTCCATTTCCTTAAGGTTTTCAAGTTTGTTTCCATGCAAGTGTATATAGTAGTCTCTAATGATCTTTTGTATTTCTTCAGGGTCAGATGTGGCTTCAGCTTTTGTGTTTCTGATTGTGCTTATTTGGGTTTTTTCTCAATTTTTCTTGGTCAGTCCAGCTAGGGGATCATCTATCTTGTTTATCCTTCAAAGAACCAGCTTTTTGTTTCATTGATTTTTTGTATTATCTTTTTGTCTTCTATGTCCTGGATTTGGGCTTTTATTTTGGTGATCTGGATTCTTCTGCTGAAATTAGAGTTTTTGTGGTCTTGCTTTTCCAGCTTCCTTAGGTGGCTTGTTAGGCTTTAATTTGTGTTCCTTCCATTTCCTTCATGTGTGTTTGTAGGGATATAAATTCCCCTCTTACTACAGCTTTTAAGGCGTCTCAGAGATTTTGGTAAGATGTTTCTTCATTTTAATTTGTTTCCAGTATCTTTTTATCTCTATTTTGATTTCATCATTGACCCAGGAATTATTTAGCATCATGCTGTTTAGTTTCCATGTCTTTGTGGGTTTTGGGGGGACTTTGTTGGTGTTAATGTTTATTTTTATTCCACTGTGGTCCGAGAAGGTGCATGGTAGAATTTCAGTCCTTTTAAATTTGCTTATACTTAATTTATGGCCAATTATGTGGTCAATCTTAAAATACGTTCCATGCGGTGATGAGTATAATGTGTATTCTGTGGTCTTTGGATGGAGTGTTCTGTAAGTATCAATTA
>NW_007253118.1:720021-750078 GCF_000164805.1 Carlito syrichta
GTTGTTGGGAGCCAACATCTATAGCTACATGGCTGAGGCCTGTAAAGGCCCATCTGGAAGATCGCCTCTGACATAGGATATCAGTTATACCTATAATATTGGCGTGTGATTAGTGACCAGTGTGCATACATGGCAGTAAAACTTATAAGTAAATCTCAATACACCTGATGGAAAGTGCATAGCAGAATTATTTTTCTCTGTCTTTCTAAGTTTTACTTCTTTCTAGATATTTTTTAACTTCTATTTCCTGGTAGACTGGTTAGCAGCTTTGGAAAGCTGTTTCCCCTAGGGCTAAGATTAGAAACTAAATTACCATGATAGTTTTGTCACCCTGCCCCTAGCCAGGCAGAACGTTTTCTTTTGTTTCGTTAATTACCGAAACTGTCTGCTTCAACCCATGGCCGCCATCTTGGCAGCCATGCATTTCCTTGTTCAAGAGTGTGACAGCTACTATTTGATTTTTAGAGTAGACTTGTTAGGATAAAATATATACATATACACTCATAGTTGCCTAAATTTATGCTTGCTGTTTTGTTTCCTTTTGCTACATTATTCAAATATAATAATTACTATACGATTTATAAAAGAATTAATGATGAGGTATTAGCTTAATAGGATATAGCATAGTATTAAAGTCCAATCACTAGATCATATAAAAATTAAAGTTTAGACATATGAAACTCATCTGAATTATAGTAAAGTTTGGTAGTTTAAGAATAAGTTTTAACTGAGTTATAAGGCATTACGTTAAATCGTAATAGGATAATAGTATAACTAACAGCTAAGTCATTTAAGTAAACTTATAGATTATAGTATAGTGTTAAGTTGATAATATTAATCGTTAAAAATATTGGGAGTCAGTGAACTTGGATTGAACCTAGAGTTAACTTAGAAAAGTTTTTTGTATTAATCAGGGTATAGAACAAAGAGTATAATATGAATGATTCATTGAACATTATGGAAAACACTTTGAACGATTTGTATTGAAATTGTGCACCTGTGACCTTAATGTAAGCACGGCAGGCAACATGGAATTCGAATTGTTTGCTTGGAAATTGCAGATCTCATGGTGGTCTTGTGATGCATAGTTTGTAAAGCACGGAACTTGTACGACCCCAGTAAGTGATTATCACACTGCTAGAGGGTATAGAAAATGGTATATAAGTTGGAAGGAGTCCGAATAAAATTTGGCTTCAGTCCTGATCAGACTGTTCCCAGAAGAACTGTCTCCGAGTGGTCTCTTCTCGCTGTCCAGATTCTCTGGTGCGGGTCCTAACCCACCCTTGGTCAGTGCTGGTCACCGACAGAACGCTGTTGTTCTTTTTTCCTTTTCTTCTGTGTTTAGTACTTTCTTAAGTGTTTCATGTAGAGGTGGTTTGGTGGCAGCCTAAGTTCTTAGGGATTGGATATCTGGGAAAGATTTTAATTCTCCCTCACTGATGAAGCTTAGCTTGGCTGGGTAGGTTATTCTTGGTTGAAATTGTTATCTTTTAGGACTTTGAAGATAGGGCTCCCAGCTCTCCTAGCCTGCAGGGTTTCTGCAGATAAATCTGCTGCTATTCTGATTGGTCTTTCATGATAGGTGATCTGGCCTTTTTCTCCTGCTGCCTTTAGGATTTTTTCTTTTATGCCTACTTTGTTTAGGCAAATTATTATGTGTCTAGGAGTTGGTCTTCTCATCTGTTGTCTTGCAGGGGTTCTTTGAATCTCTTGTGTTTGAGTTTTTGCATCACTGATTAGGTAAGGGAAGTTTTCTTGAATGATCTCATGGAAAGTTTGTTCCAGTGTGGTCTCTGTCTCTCTTTCTGCCTCAGGAAGGCCAATTACTTTGAGGTTCAGTCTCTTGAAGTAATCGCTCATCTCTTGAAGGTTTTGTTCTGTCTTTTTGAGCTTATTTTCTGTGTTTTTAAGAGTTTGGGTTAGTTCTATATTTTGGTCCTTAAGCTCTGAGATTCTTTCTTCTACTTGGGTAATTCTGCTTTCCATGCTTATCAGTTTGTTTTTTATTTCATTCACAGTATTCTTTATTACTGTTATCTCAGATATCAGCTCCTTCCTGGTTTCTTCTTGTGTGTCCTCAATTCTTTTTAATCTTTCCATTAATGTCTTGATATCTAGGTTTGTAGTTTGAGACCCTTCATACTGGGGGCTCTTCATTGTTTGCATTCCGAAGTCAGTCTGCCCTCCCAGGGGTTTGGGAGAGACCCATACTCTTCTTTTGGTTTTTCTTCATTTGTGTAGATTTTTCTCTCTCTCCCCCTTTCCCTCTCCTTCTTTAATTCTGTTTTTGAGGGAAGGTGGGATTGCTTTTGTTCCTCTTCTGCAATATTCTGTTCTTCCTTATCAGGTTCTTCTGGCTTTGTTCACTTTTGAGGTTGGAGTGTGGGCTGCAGAGTGTATTTTTTTGCAGTTTTGAGGTTTAATTGAGGGGGAAGCTGTTATTCAGAATGTATATGCTGATTCTAGCATCCACGAACAGGTATATGAGCATAGTGGAACCTATTTCCCTCTGCCTTACAATCTGTCCTTGCAGCAGTATGTAGTCTTGGTCCGTTCAGAGAATCTCACAAGTCCACATATGCCGTCACCATCTTGAATCGTTCTCCCGTGTATTCTAGAAAAACAAAGTTTCTGTGGTTCCCTACACGTTCCAGTGCAATATCTGCTGAGTGGGGCCAGGCATTTCCACTCCTCAAGAGAATTCTATGGCCACATCCTTGAATGTCAAGAGCCCCGGTCACAGGGCATCAAAGAATGAAGTGAAGACATGCAGGCAAACTGGACAGCAGGACACAGCAGCAATGACAACCCAGCTCTGTGCACAGGTGCAGGAGACAAAGGTCTGGTCTCCCTTTTCCTTTTTTTAAAACAACTTTACTGAGATATACTAGATATACAATAAGGACAGTAAGTGTACAGTGTGTTAAGTTTTAATATATGTATACACCTATAAAAATCATTACTGCATTCAAGATAGAGAATATAGTCATCCCTCAGTATCCTTGAGGGATTGGTTCCAGAACCTCCCTTGAATACCAAAATCCTCAAATACACAAGTCCTTTATATAAAATGGCATAATATTTGCACATAACCTAAGCAAATCCTCCTGTATAATTTAAAGCATCTCTAGATTATTTATAATGCCTAATCAATGTAAACGCTACAGAAATAATTGCTGCACTGTACAGTGTAGGGACTAATGACCAGAGAAAAGTCTGTATGTTTAGCACAGATGCATTTTTTTCAAATATTTTCAATCTCCAGTTGGTTGAATCCAACAATACAGAATTCATGGAATGAAGTACAGCCATATATCCATCACACCAAAATTTTTTCGCACATCCCTTCCCACCCATTCCTACCCCAGGCAACACCTTATCTGCTTGCTGTCAATAAAACTGAATTCATACAATACATACTCTACGTTGGGCCTCTTCCACTCAGCATAGTAATTTGAGATATATCCATGTTGTTGCATATACCAATAATTCATTCCATTTTATTGCTGAGGAGCCTCCATTATATGGATATGCTACAATTATCCATTCCCATATCAATGGACTTTTTATTTTATTTTCCATTTTGAAGCTATTATAAATAAAGCTATTCTGAATTTTCATGTAAAACTATTGGGACATGTGATTTCTTTCCTCTTGGGCTAATACCTCAGAGAGGAATGGCTAGATCACACAATAAGGTATAGTTAATTTTTTAAGAACTGTCAATCTTTTCCAAAGTGGCTACTTTACATTCCAAACACCATAGTATGAAATTTCCAGTTCCTCCACATTTTGGCCAACACTAGGTATATCAATCTTAATTGCAGTCATTATAATAGGTGTAGTAGTATATCATTGTGGTTTTAATTTGCATTTCCCTAATGAATAATGATATTAAGAATCTGCTTAGGTGCTTATTTCCCATTCATATATCTTAACAGGTATATTCTTTGCAAATATATTTTTTTCTCAGTCAGTGGCTTGTTTTTCATTCTATTTATTTATTTATTTATTTATTTGTTTATTTATTTAGAGTTGGAGTCTCACTCTGTCGCCCAGACTGGAGTGCAGTGGCTACTCCCGGCCACCACAGCCTCGACCTGCTGGGCTCCGGCGATCCTTCCGTCGTAGCCTTCCCAGTAGCCGGAATTATAGGTGCGCGCCACCATGCCTGGCTGATTTTTGATTTATTGTAGAGATGAGGTCTCGCCAAGTTGCCCAGGCGGGTCTTGAACCCGCAGGCTCAGGAAATCGACTCACCTCAGCCTCCCAAGGCACAGGATTACAGGCTGAGCCACTGACCCTGGTTTTCATTCTCTTTAACAATATCTTATGGAAAGCAGAAGTTTTTAATTTTGATGAGGTCTAATTTATAAATATTTCAATTTACAGAACACACTTTTGGTATTGTATCTAAGAAATGCTTGGCTAAGCAAAGTCACACAGATTTTACTTATTTTTTTTCTGTAGTTTTATAACATTAGGTTGTACATTTAAGCTTATGATCCAATTTAAGATTTTCAGCTAATTTTGTCTTCGGTTTAAAGTTTGAATTAATGTTTTTTTAGGTTGCATATAGATATCCAATTGTTCCAGCACAATTTGTTGAAAAAAAATATTCTTTCTCCACTGAACTGTCTCTGCATCTTTGGCAAAAATCTATTTACACACACACCACACAGGTCTACTTATGGACTCTGTTCTGATTCATTGATCTATTAGTCTATCCATATGACCATTGTCTTAGCTTGTGCTGTCATAACAAAATACCATAGACTATGCAGCTAAAACAACAGTAAGTTATTTTCTTACATTTCTAGAAGCTGGAAGTTTGAGATTAGAGTGCCAGCATGGTCAATTTCTGGTGATGCCTCTTTTCCTAACATAGACTGCCACATTCTCACTGTGTTCTCACATGGCAGAAAGAGAGAGAAAACAAGCTCTCTGGAGTCTCTTCTTATAAGTACACTAATCTTATCATAGGATTCCATCCTTATTTCTTTGTCTAACCCTAATTATCTCCAAAAGGGCCCGTCTATGGAGGGTTTGAACATCAACATATGAATTGCAAGGACACAAACATTCCATCTATAACAACCATAGTATTGATAACTGTAGCTTTATAATAAGTCTTGCAATCAGGTGGAATTAGCCTTCTAATTGTGTTCTTCATTTTCAAAGTCATTTTGACTATTCTAGGTCCTTTTTATTTCCATGTGAATTTTAGAATCAGCTTGTTAATTTCTATCCAAAAAAAGCATGCCAGGTTTTTGTTGGGTTTGTATTAAATCTTTAGACCCATTTGAAGAAAATAACAATTAAATAGTGTTTCTATATATGTACAAGAACACTGAAATTTTAAATATAATGCCACTTATAATAATATAAAAAATATGAAATACTTAAAAATATGTGAAAGACATGTGCACAGAAAACTACAAAGCATTGCTAAGAGAATTAAGGAAGACATAAATAACTGGACAGCTATACTTTGTTCTCAGATCAGAACTCTCAATATTAGAATGATTTCTCCTTTCTTTTAATAATAGAAGATACTGCATTTTTGTTTCTCTGAGACAGGTGAAGCCATTAGATTCCAATCTGCCTTAAAAATATTCAGCAAAAGAATATGTATAACCTCTGGGTTTTATCTTTTTCACTTTTTGTGTTTCTCTTCCCATGGGCTAGTGAGGATGAGGACAGCACCAGGGTAGTGAATCTTCAAGTGAGGTTTTCTGACCAGCAGCATAAACTTCACCTGGGAACTTGTGAGGAATGCAAATTCTCAAGCCCAACCAGTGAATTATTGAGTCAGACACTCTAGAATGGGGCCCAGCACTTTGTGTTTAAAAAAGCAGATGACTTGCATGCATTCCAACATTAGAAACCTGTTGCCCCCAGGAACTGTAAAGCATCAGTGAAAATCTGGTTGGCTGGAGATATTCCTAGTTGATTGTACTTCAAGCAGAAAAAAATTCAAAGAGAAAGAATTATGGAAAGAATGTATCACTTTATATATAAAATCAAATATATAATAAAATAACATTAGAGAGAGTCCTAAAAAATGAATATGAATCAAAAGAGAAAGAACATTCCAGGTCCCAGGAAAAGTATGGATACAGGAATAGAAGCATAGAAGAGCGTGATCTATGCAAGATACCTCAAGCAACTCTGTATGTCCAAAGTTAAAAGTTGTAGAGTAGAAGATAAGACTGGCAAAAATCTGTAAGAGGCTGAGTAGGAAGAGATTTATACATCATGATAAGGAGTTCTTAGATCAGAGTCACCTACTCTCCAAGGGCATGACTACCTTTACCTTCTTATTGAAGAAATAAACTTTTCTTGCTTGAGAGTTGGTAATTTTGGTCTTTTTTAATTTTTTACAACAACAGTTTACCCTGTCTCTAACTATACCTCCATTGTGTCTCTGTGTGATGTGAGACTGATTTGTGTTAGAGAAGTTTCTCTTTTGGGATACACTGTTCATCCCAAAGATAGTATCAAGATTATCACTTCATATAAAAGTTTATGCTTATACCAAGAGGGTGCATCACAATAAAAGGTAGTGCCTTTTCTATATAAATTATGATGTTTTGATAAGTTGGAGAAATAATCAAGTTATATGATATACTATATTCAAATAGATAATTTTTATAAAGTGTCATATATGTCAGTCTTTAAAATTCTGAAGCATATTTTCTGCAACTTTTCCTTTTGTATAATTTCTTTTCTTTTTCTCTTATTTTGAAGAGAAAATATGGGTTTGGTTTTTTTTGTTGTTGTTTTTTCTAATCTGCTCCCTTCAGGAGCAGCAGGTATTTTAATTGTCAACAGAAGCAAGGATTATCCTGAAGACTTGTTCAAGGGAACTGAAAATGTATCAACAGTCCTAGTTGCTGAAAGTAAGAAAAATAATATCTTAAATAATATTCACAGGTGATTGTGCTTCAAGCAGGAATAAAGAGAATTATGGAAAAAATTTATCACGTTATATATAAAATCAAATATATAATAAAATATAGTATATGGTTTATATTTAATAAATGTATAATATATGGTTTTGTATTTATAATATAATATGATGTCTATGGCCCAAATACATATGTATGTGTGTATTTTACATATAGATATAGTAAAAGTACAGACCAATAACACTTGGTGGAAATTTTTCAACAGTTCATCATGAAGCACTTCTTATAATGCTTGAACAAGCCTGTCAAACTTGACTTGAGTACTTCCTGGTGACAGGAAAATTCAAGTGTCCACAACTCATTCAATATTCTATTTATTTGCTAAGTACCTGCTCTGTAACTGGCAATCTCTTCGATTTTTGAACAGCTATAATAGTTTAAAAGTTCTAATTCATATTGAGATGAAATCCTCCTGTAAATAGCTTCAACATAGACCCTTTGCAGAAATACACTGTACTAAGGGCTGGGGGATATAGACACAACTGCCTTCAAGGAACTCACAATGTTCTGGGGATGGGGACAGGGGTCTGATGACAAAATTAGTAAATGCTAATGAACAGGTATATATAAAGCTTTGAGAAAGCCTCCAGCGAATCCAGCGAATTCTGCTAAGAGAATGAATGGTCTCAGAAGGATTCAAAGAGAACATAACATTAGCATTAGAGAGAGTCCTAAAAGATGAATACGAATCGAAAGAGAAAGAACATTCCAGGTCCCAGGAAAAGTATGGATACAAGAATGGAAGCATAGAAGAGCGTGATCTATGCAAGATACTTCAAACAGCTCTGTCTGAACAAAATTAAAGGTTATAGAGTAGAAGATAAGACTGGCAAAAATCTGTAAGCGGCTGCTTAGGAAAAGATTTATACATCATGATAAGGAGTTCAGACTTTATTCTGTAGGCAACAGTGAATCAGTAAAAAAAAAGTTATGTGCGTAAGTGACATGATTAATCTTCTGATTTGAAAAATTACTCTGAGTTACAGAAAATGGATCAGAGAAAGGAGAAAACATAAAAACAGAGAAGACCTGTGAAGAGTCTCTAAGTTTCTCCCTCATTCTTTCTCCTACCTTTCTCTGTTCCTTCCTTCTGCAGTAGCAACTCTGTCTAACCTAAGGTAGCAGAAGAGAGAAAATAGATGAACCAACAGATTTGGGAGATAAGAAAATAAAATTGCCATTAGTATTTAGTAAATAATCCAATATGGGGGGTGGAGAAGAAGGCTGTAGTTCGGACCCCTGGAGCACCACAAAATTCCTTCCTATGAAAACCCTTCAGTCATTTGAAAATAATTATCACGTTCTTTCCTTCACCACTCAAACAAATTATTTTCTCTCCAACCTAAGCACAATAAAATATCATTCCCTCCTCTCCTCCAGTGTTTAATTAAGTGTAGAAAGCGCCTTATCTAAAATTTTTCAACTTAACAATCTACTGAAAACTCAGTAAGTAGGTAAATGCATTCTTTTTTAGCCTATAGGCATTTACACCAGGCAAAAGATCTCCCTCACTGTTCAGTTGTCAAGAAAACATATTAATGTTTCTAAATCAAGAACAAGAATAAAATCACTCAGAAATAAAGTTTAACATTTTATAATTTTGGCACTTAAAATATTTTTCTGTTTGTGCTATCCTAACATGAGCATATGACTTGCAAAGTGAAGTAGCCATAAATCAGGCTACTATAACACCCTCCTCACAGACATTTGTCAGGAAAATTAATTAGCATACTGGCTAAGAGAACACTAATAGAGCAGTGCATTTCATTTTATCTGGTCCTTATTTAATAACCATAAGGAATTCCAAAGAAAAAGACAAAGAAAATTAAAATTATCATTATCCTATGCCCAGCCTTACTGATGAAGCATATTTCTTGATGTTGGCAAGACTCCTGGACCTAATCTTTCCTTTTTAACTTATTGATCCTATTCCATTAGTGACAGACTTGTTCTGCTGCAAGGGATGGTTTTCCAAATTGGCCAGAGGGAGTCATGGGGGTTAGAAACAATATTGTCATTGACCTAGTTTTGGCAGGATTGTTGGAAAGTCAGACAACTGTTATGTTTTGGAGTTGTGGGCTAAGAGTACCCTATGTTTTCCATTTTAGCTCCCATCAACAGAATTACCAGGTGGCCAAGAAGCCACTAGAACAGAAGCAATGTGCTAATACAGTAGGAAAAGACCAATTCAGTGAACACTCTAACGTCTCTCTACTGATTTTTAAATAGCAATCTAAATGTTCTAAAGACGAAGAGAAAAAATAGAAAACATTGAAGAAATTTTTTAAGCCTCACACCTTTCACCTGAATACGTGGTCTTTTTAGAGCAATAAATTTACCACAGATTCTATCACCCTCAAAATATCCCACCCATCTTCCCAAATGTCAAACCTTATAGCACAAGGGACAACAGTTGCCCAAAAGAGTTATAAGACTCTTTCTAAATTTCACAGAGATTCTCAGTCAGTGGATCCAGGGTGGAGCATAGAACTCTGTCCTTTTTTCTAAAAAGAGTTTTTGTTTCTTGAGTCAGAGTAACTCTGTAGCAAAGTCTGGAGTTCAGTGACACAATCACAGCTCATTGCAGCCTTGATCACCTTGGTAACCTGGGTTCAAGCAACCCTTACACCTCAGCCTCCAGAGTAGCTGGAACTATGTCATTCACCACCACACCCAGCTAATGTTTTTTATTTTTATTTTTTGTAGAGACGAGGGCTTGCTAGTTGCCCAGGCTGGTCTCCTCAGCCTCCCAGAGTGCTGGAATCACAGGTGTGAGCCAACACACCTGGCTGTAATCTGTCATTAAAAAACCTTTCTAGACGATTCTAATGGTCACGTTAGGGAATCACTTAAATGAGTCTAGAGTTTATATCTAGGAGGAATTTTCAGATGAGATACTGAACATAGAGTTGGATAACTTCAATTTACATATATCCTCTGCTCTCATCTTCAAGTTTCTTCCGTACCTCCTGGATAGAGTATAGTTCCCAGGGTGAGTATGTGTTCAGAACCAACGCTTTTTGGAATAAAGGGAACTGTCTGGGGAAAAACAAAACAAAATAAAACTCTTTCTGACTGATAATGTGAGTATGTAGACCTAGCTGGGTACAATTATAAGTCAACTGTGTTCTTCACTTCCCACTTCAACCCTGATTCATTCTGTTGGGCAAGTTCTTCTACTACTGGAAGAAACAAAGAAATTCTAGTAAGATAGAACTGGTTTATCCTGGCTTTCTCAGATAATAAAGTTATTTTTTCTGAAAAAGAGTCTCATTTATAATTAAAAGTCAAGTTAAACTATGGAGTTCAAAATTAAAATTTCCTTTTCTCCCACTGGAGATCTGCTCCCCCAGTTTGGACCTACACACAACCTCTTCTCAGTGTTCTTTCTTGCTTCTCCCTCACTCAGTCAGCTTGCTGTCCCCCATGCAAGATTGAAGGCATGGCTGAGGACTGGGGTAGGTGACAGAGAGAGGTAAGATTACAAAGAGAAAGGTCTTGCCTGACTGACACTGGTGCCTTATGACACTGGTTCCCTCAGGCTATTTGATGTATAAAACTGACTCTTAAATCAGCGGGGCATGGTAGCGCATGCCTGTAATTCCGGCTACTCAGAAGGCTGAGGCGGAAGCATCGCTGGAGCCCAGCAGGTGGAGGCTGCGGTGGCCAGGAGCGGCCACTGCACTCCAGTCTGCGCGACACAGTGAGACTCCAACTCAAAAAAAAAAAAAAAAAACTGACTCTTGCTCGTGAGGTGCATTAAAAGTTCTTTGAAAAGCTCCGATACTGCTGGAGACCTCTCAACTGCAAAATCAAGTGGATTCATTCATTTCCTCTAGGTGGTGGCAATTCTTCCCTCAGCACCCGACTTCCTTCTACCTTACTCCTTCTGCCTTCTTCGATGAGTTCGCCTTGCTCTCCCTACACCAGGTATTTCAGCGGGATTCGAGGCAGTTCAAGGGCAGCTTTCTCTTTCACATGTGGTTCACATTTGATCCATGAAAAAGACTCACATGCCATTCTCTGTCCCACCAACAAAGCAAGAAGCTCTAGCCAGAGCTGCTTGCTTTTAGGTGCTTCAAGCATATGTAAGATACCAGTCCTCTCTGTCACTAAAACAGCAAGGAACCATATCAGGATCTCCACTGTATCCTTTGAAGCCCATTTTACTTGACTGGAGGTAAAGAGGAAGCTCCTCCTCTACTCCACCCCCATGAAGGAAGGGTATAATAGCTTACTAAAAATGCTCTCTAAAAAATCCTTCCTTTGATCTCCAACCAACATCTCTTGGTCTCTTCGATCTTTCATAAATTGAAGGTGGATGGTCTGAAAAAATCAGTTTATTGCTACCATCTTCTCATAATGGTTTGTGATGCATCTATTTTTTTTTGAGGCCTTAGATGAAGCAGAGATTTGAAGAGTCCCATTGTACAGTTTGGTGACTGAAATCCTAGTCCTTTGGACTGCCACACTGAAGTCAACAGATTTCCATTAGAGGATTTGAACATGTCTTGTATTCAGTTGGCTCTTTGACATTCAAACTCTGGGCAGACTGGCAGGTCCCATTGGCCAAGGAGCAATTACTTCTGTAGTACTTAGGTTTGTCATGCAGGTCAAGGTGCAGTGGCACAATCATGGCTCACTGCAGTCTCAGTCTCCTAGGTTTAGTTGATCGTTTCATCTCAGCCACCCATGTAGCTGGGACTACAGGCAGCGCCACCATACCTGGCTAATTTTTTGATTTTTTTTGTAGAGATGAGGTCTTAGTATGTTGCCCAAGGTTGTCTCAAGCTCCTAGGATCAAGAAATTCTCCCACCTCGGCCTCTCAAATTGCTGGGATTGCATGTGTGAGCTACCGCACCCGGCCACAAGACTATAATCTTAAGAGTATCAAAGAGATTTGTTCATTAAAGCCAAAATATGGAAACATATGCTTAATTTATTATTATTTATACTATAATAGAAAAGGAACAGAGGGACAAAATGGGGAAAAGAGAAGTCTTAAATGGTAAACTGGAAAGTAAAATCATAAAAATGTTGATATAGCAAGGATTCTAAAAATCAACTAGTTTAATACCTAATTTACGTAATAATAAAAATAGTAATAAAGAATCCTATTAAACATTGACTCTGTTCTAAGCACTTTATATATATTATTTCTTTTATTTAATCACCACATATGAACAGCTGTGATAGATAATTGTTCTCAGGTCTTATTCTTCTCTCCCGTAACCTTACACGGTGCACTGTAGTAGACAGAGTACATTTTCCCCCTCCATTGATGTTGGGTTGACCATGTGACAAGCTTTGACCAATAGGATATTAGCACACATAACACATAGAGGAGTTATCTATTTTCTAATTTTGTAAATTGTACAATTTGACTTGTCATCTTGCATTCTTGAAATTGGCGCTGACTCGAGGAGAATGAAGAAGCATCAGACTGAGCTCAACCTGGAGCCTAGAGCCAAGGTTAACCAATGGGCATCTCAAAGCAGATCTGCCCCAGCAAACTTGCAGCCCCCTGAACTAGAAAAATTAATGCTGTAGTAAGTCATTGAGTTCTAGGCATTTTGGTATATGGCATTATTTTAGCTACGGCTGACTAAAACAGAGATTCATACACAACAAAGAATTTTTGTTTATTGGGACCTGAATATTGGACACACTAGCACAAGGGTAGGATTAGCAGATGCTGGACTCTGCTAAGGGAGGGAAGGGGAGGCACATGGCAAGACACTGGGTACCTGGTCCATTACTGGAGGAGAGAGGGACAACCAAAAGCCCAAACTTCACCTGCAGGTAACCTGCTTATGTAGTAAAGCCCCATTTGTACCCTACAACTCTAAAACTAAATAAATAAAAAAAATTTCTGTTTCATTTTAAAATAATCATTTTCAGCTGGGTGCAGTGGCTCACACCTGTAGGCCCAGCAATTTAGGAGTCCAAGGTGTCAGAATTACTTGAGCCCAGGAGTTCAAAACCAGCCTCGGCAACATAGTGAGACTTCTTTGTTCTGTAAAAATTGAAAAATTAGCCGAGCATAGTTGTATCCACCTGTAGTTCCAGCAACTCGGGTGGCTGAGGTAGAAGGATCATCTGAGCCCAAGGAGATCGAGGTTTCAGTGAGTCATGATTGTGGCACTGCACTCCAGCCTGGGTGACAGAGATCCTGACTCAAAAAAACAAAAAGTCATATTCTATTTATGTGTCTCAATTTATAGACTTTAACTCTAACCTGTGCTCACTGCTGGAAGTTAAGGACTGTATTTGGAAAACAGTTCTATAAGTATCTCACAGAAACTCCAAATTACTAAAAGAACTAAAAATTAACACACACCCCTTTTTTTTTGGTGCTTGCTTTGTCTGAGATGTAAAGACAAACAAATGGACATCTATAGCTCAAGTCAAATGATAAAGCAACTTCAGAATGAATAACATTAAGCAAATTGGCAAAGGTTTTTAATGTAAAATAGATATGCAACTCCCAGGACTAGAAGCATATAAAACCTAGGCATTAATTAATGAGTATTTATTGAGTGTTTATGCAATATTAGGCCAAGGACAAAGGTAGTACTTGGAAGTGAGGCTTGTGGGGCTTGAGGGAGTGACTAAAAGCATGAAAGAGAAAGAGAGAGAGAGAGAGAAAACTCCCCCCGACCTCCCTCATCCTGATAAATCTTATCCCTATTCTAACAAAAACTCTAATTGTTTCAAATGGATAGTTTCAAACTCCAAAAAATGTTTGGAACTGCATGGAAAATTATAATTTCAAAAAAAAGTGTCAAATTTGCTAAGACACAAACATTTACTCCCCTAAAATAAATTCTACAGCAACCATCTTAATGTTGAAATTAAAAGCAATAAAGCTAAAATTAGAAATAAGGCAAAAATGCCTGACATCACTACTTATGCTCACATTTTATAGGCTATCAGAGTCAATAAAATAAGAAAAAAGTAAAAAGTGTAAGAATTGGAAAAGACTTATTATTATTATTATTCATAGAATTTATTATTGTATATAGAGAAAAGTCAAAAGAATATGTGAAGCTTTAGAACTATGAAAATATTTTTTAGGTAGACAGATATAAGATTATAAGTGTGAAGATAAATATTAAAAGCCAATTGCGCTTTTATATACTAGAAATAGACCTTTATAACCAGAGTCCTCAAACCCTGGTCAATGGACTGTTAGGAATGGGACTGCACAGCAGGAGGTGAGCAGCAGGTGAGCAAGTGAAACTTCATCTGTATTTATAACTGCTTCCCATCACTCACATTATTACCTGAGTTCCATCTTCTGTCAGATCACTGGCAGCATCCGATTCTCACAGGAGGACAAACCCTATTGTGAACTGTGTATGTGAGGAATCTA
This sequence comes from Carlito syrichta, assembly GCF_000164805.1. NCBI lineage: Eukaryota > Metazoa > Chordata > Mammalia > Primates > Tarsiidae > Carlito > Carlito syrichta. The sequence continues at coordinate 734,369 of NW_007253118.1, forward strand.
GGTTGCACGCTCCTTATGAGAATCTAATGCCTGATGGTCTTAGGAGGAGCTGAGGCAGTGATGCTAGTGCTGGGGTGTGGTTGCAATACAAATTAACATTAGCACTGAGGCCTGACCGCACAGAGACCATAATGAATTTCTTACAGACTCATATCAAAACCCATCACTGAGTGGCAAGTGAATTGATGTACTTTAGTTGAACAACTGCATCTGGTGACAGGCTTTAAGTCAGAATACAACACTTATTTTAGTCTGTGCATGGCCCACCCATTATTTTATTTGCCACTTCCATTCAAGTCTCTTTCCAGCACTATGCACTTGTCTCAGTCACAGTTTGGGTAAGCCCACAAACTAATCCTAGCCAAAATGAGTAAAAAACAAATGTCACCAGAGAGCTTCTTTGAAAAGAGGGAAAGACCCAATGATGAGATAACAGAAGACTGTAAGACTGCCAACAAAAAATAAGTTTTATTTAAAAGGAAACACCGAGTCCCACTTAAATTATGGGTTCATTGCAATAGGTGATTCACATTCTCCAAGTCTGTTTTTGTATAATACGTGATGACCAGCTATCCAACGAAGCCATGAAACCTTCAGAACTGCTTTTTCACATGGAGACCAAGTACCCTGCATTAGAATACAAACCTCTGGCGTTTTTCCAAAGGAAAAAACCATGCACACGAAGAACAGAAGCAATTATTGAAGGCCATCACTTTATCAAATGTGTCTGCACTGAGAATCTGATAATATCATTCATCATGGCTGACTGCATTTCTAAAGCTAAGAAGCCCTTTAATATTGGTGAAGAGCTGATCCTGTCTGCTGCTAAGTACATTTATCATGAACTTTTAGGAGATGCTGCAGTTGAAAAGATGGCACATGTTTCTCTTTCAAAATAGCAGAGAATATGGAGAGTTAGAGTTAGGGTTATGAATTTTTGAAATAGCAGAAGAACTTGAGGGTTATGTTTAGGGTTACAAACTTATGAAATCAGAGAGGATACTGAGGCACAATTTTTAGAGAGAATTGAGTCATATGTGTTGGTATATGCATGGATGGAGTGGCTGCCATGACTGAATGGCTTTCTGGTTTCACTCCTTGGGTCAAAGAAGTTGCTTCTGAACGTGAGTTTATGCACTGTGTCATCCACAGAGAAATGCTGGCTAGCCAAAAAATAAAATGTCACCTGAACTTAACAATGTTTTTCAGGATGTGATTAAAATTGTCAACCATATGCCCTTAACACACATCTGTTCACGAGCTCTATGAAGAGATAGGTGCAGAGCACACGCCTTCTCTTATACACAGAACTGAGATGGCCTTCTAAAGCTAGATCACTGATCAGAATTTTTGAGTTATGAGAGCTGCTCCATAGAGTTCTTTTAGAAAAACAGTCACCACGGGCAGCACATTTCAGTGACACAGAATGGGTCACAAAACTTGCTTACTTGTGTGACACATTCAACCTGCTCACAAACTCAATCTATCACTTCAGGGGAGAATGGCAACTGTGTTCAAGTCTGCAGATAAAGTGGCTACATTCAAAACCAAATTAGAATTATGGGGTCGATGAGTGAACATTTGAGATTTTTGACAGATTTCAAACTTTAGCAGAGATTTTGAAAGAGGCTGAGCCAGGACCTTCTTTCTCCCAGCTGGTGAATGATCACCTATCTCAGTTTTCAAAAAAAGTTTGAGCATTACTTCTCAACCACAAAAGACTCCTGAACTGGGAAGGAATGAATCCACAATCCACTTGTGAATAAGCCATGTGAGTTAAATCAACCTTGTCCGTGCTAGAAAAGGATCAACTACTTGAGATCACAAATGATGGTAGCCTTGAAAATATGTTAGAGACAACTTCAAATCTCCATATGTTCTGGATTAAAGTCAAGGCAGAATATCCTAAAATTGCCACAAAAGCTCTGAAGAACCTGCTTCCATTTCCAACACCCTATCTGTCTTTGTGAAGCAGGGTTTTCTTCAGTGGCAGCAACAAAAACAAGATTATGGAGTAGACTGGACATAAACAACACACTTTGAGTGTCACTGTCTCCCATCACCCCCAAATGGGACCGACTAGTTGCAGGAAAACAAGCTCAGGGCTCCCACTGATTCTGCATTATGATGAGTTGTATAATTACTCTGTAATAATAATAGAAATAAAATGTACAAGAAATGTAATGCATTTGAATCATTCCAAAATCATCCCCCACAACGCTAATCCACGGAAAAATTGTCTTCCATAAAACTAGTCCCTGATGACAAAAAGGTTGGGGATTGCTGCTTGAGAATATATACCATTTAAAAATACCAATTCAGACTGGGTGTGGTGGCTCAAGCCTGTAATCCCAGCACTTTGGGAAGCCGAGGCAAGAGGATTGTCTGAGTCCAGCAGTTCGAGACCAGCCTAGGCAACTTGATGAGACTTTGTCTCTACAATAAATCAAAAAATAAGCCAGGCCCAGCTACTTGGAAGGCTAAGGCAGAAGGACCACCTAAGCCCAGCAGGTCGAGGCTGCAGCAGTGGCCATGAGCATGCCACTTCACTCCAGCCTGGGTGACAAAGTGAGACTCCAACTCTCCCCCCCCAAAAAAGCAAAACCCAACAATAAAAATTGAGTGAATAAATTTAACAAAAGCTTTGCAAGATTTCTATGAAGAAAACTATAATACTTTACTGGAAGGTATGAGAGATGACTTACTTTAATAAGAGGCATACTATGTTCATGAATTTTATGAACATGTCAGTATTGTAACAATGTCAATTATCCCCAACTTGTTCTAGATATTCAATTTAATTCCAATCACAGTCCAATAAGGTTTTTATGGGAAATTAAAACCTATTGTTTAAAAACCTCATGTAGATTAATTAATGGGTAGAAAGATGGATAGTTATGTTATAAGACAATATAATAAAATGTTAATTATAGGCCGAGCTCATTGGCTCAGGCTGTAATTCTAGCACATTGGGAGGTCACGGCGAGTGAATTGCCTGAGCCTGCGAGTTCAAGACCAGTCTGGGCAACTTGGCGAGACGTCATCTGTACAATAAAATAAAATTTAAAAAATTAGCTGGGTGCTGTGGCGCTTGCCTGTAGTTCTGACTACTTGGAAGGCTGAGGCAGAAGGATCACCGGAGCCCATCAGGTTAACGCTGGGGTGGCCGTGAGCATGCCACTGCACTTCAGCCTGGGAGACAGAGTGAGACTCTGACTCAAAAAAAAAAAATGTTAATTATAGAATCTAGGTGGTTGATTCATGGGTGTTTCTTTACTGTAAAATTATTTTAACTTTATTTTTGAACTTTTAATAATAAAATGATGAGGGAAAGTCATAGGAAAAATCCAAGGGCTAAGAATAGCCCAGATGCTCTTGAAAAGGAAAGCACAAATGCTTTAACACATGAAAAAAATTTAAGTAAAAGTTATAATAATTAAAACAGTGTGGTATTGGAGAACATACAAATAAATTAATGGAATATGATAGAGAGCAGGCATTTATAAAAGTCTGATTTATGTCATATCTGTTATTATAGATAATTGGAAAAAGGACAAACCATTTAATAAATGGTGTGGAAAACTGTTCATGCATATGGAAAATAATACAATTTTTAGGTTGGGTGCAGTGGCTCATGCCTGTAATCCCAGCAATTTGGGAGGGCAAAGCAGGGGGGGTTGCTTGAGCTCAGGAATTGAAGACCAACCAGGGCAACATAACAAGACCTTGCCTCTACAAAAAAATAAAAATTAAAAAATAGCTGGGAATGGTGACATATGCCTTTAGGCCCAGCTACGGAGGATGTGATGGAAGGGAGCCCAGGAGGTCAAAGCTGCAGTGAGCCGTGATTGTGCCACTGCACTCCTGCCTGGGTAACAGAGTGAGGCCCCAACTCAAGCAAACAAAAACAAATTTAGAGATAGCACTTTAAAATCTTTAGAAAAAAAGATAAGAGAATGTCTTTTAAAAATCGTTATAAAATAGGAAGTTTTTTTTAAAAAAATGATAAAAAAGCATAGCACATAAAAAGACTGGCCAATTTAATAACATTAAAATTTTAAACTGCTGTTCAACAAAAGATGGCATGAAGAGAGTAAAAGATTATTCCACAGTTGAAGAGTTATTTTCAACTTATATAGCTGAGAACGGATTAATATTCATATTTTCTAAAGTTATTTTATAAATCCTGAGAAAAAGACAGACATTACAGAAAAAAATGGGCAAAAGACATAAACAGGCATCTCACATATGAAGCACGAATATAACAAAAATTCATGTTCAAATCATCAGTTATCAGTAAAACACACATAAAAACCACAATAAGATTTCATTTTCTGCAGACAAGGTTGGAAACATTTACAATTCTGATGGTATTATATGTTTGTGAAAATGCAGTGTATCAGGAATGTTCTTACAATAATTATTGGAAGTATGAATCGGTGTAGTCACTTTGGAAAACAATATGGCATTGCTTAATAAAACGAATCTTTTATGACCCAGCAAATCCATTTTTAAGTATACATGCTAGAAAAACTATTTTTCATTTTTTATTTTATATTCAGGAGGTGCATGTGTGTAATGGTGAGATTTGGGCTTCTATTTATCCCATCACCCAATAAACACAACACCCAATAGGTCGTTTTTCAACCCATACATTACTCCTTTCCTTTCCCCTTTAGGAGTCCCAGTGTCTATTGTTTCCACCTTTATGTCCATGTGTACCCACTGTTTAGGTCGCATCTATAAGTGAAAACATGCAGTATTTGATTTTCTGTTTCTGCATTAATTCTCTTAGAATAACCTTCAACTGCATCCATGTTGCTGTAAAAAGACATGACTTTGTTCTTTTTGAAGACTGCATAATATTTCATCGTATAATGTACCATTTTTCTTAAGTCTAGTTCTCCTTTGATGGGCATCTAGGTTGACTTAATTTTTGCTATTGTGACTCGTACTGTGATAAACAGAAGTGCAAGTGTCTTTTTGGTAGAATGACTTATTTCCCTTTGGGTATATACCCAATAATGAGATTGCTGGGTTGAATTGTAATTTTATTTTTAGTTCTTTGAGAAACCTCCAAACTGCTTTCCACAGGGGTTGAACTAATTTACATTTCTACTAACAGTGCATAAATAAGCATTCCCTTTTCTCTGCAACCTCTGTTGCTTTTTGGCTTTTTAATAATTGCCATTCTGGGGGCAATCACTTCAGGTCCCCTCCCGCTGTGGGAGATTTTCTGTCCTCAATAAATGCTGCTTTCTCAAAAAAAAAAGATAAAAGAAAATGACACTTTCAAAAAAATAATAATTGCCACTCTGACTGGTGTCAGAAGGTATTTAATTTTGGTGTTGACTTGCATTTCTCTGATGATTAGTGATGTTGAACATTTTTTCATATGTTTGTTGGTCACTTGTATGTCTCCTTTTGAGAAATGTCTGTTCATGCTCTTTGCCCACTTTTTAATGGAGTTCTTATTGATTTATTTAAGTTTTTTATAGATTCTGGATATTAGTCCATTGTCACATGCATAGGCTGCAAATATTTTTTTCCATTATGTTGGCTCTCTTGATTGTTTCTTTTTGCTGTGTAAAAGCTTTGTAGTTTAATTAGATCCCGAATGTCAATTTTTTGTTTTGCTCTGTTTGCTTTTGAGAACTTAGTCATAAATTCTTTGCTTAAGCCAATGTCCAGAAGAGTATTTTCAGATTTTCTTCTAAGATTTTTATAGGTTGAGATCTTACACTTAAGTCTTTAACTGATCTTCAGTTAATTTTTGTAGATGGTAGAAAGCAGGAGTCCAGTTTCATTCTTCCGCATACGGCTAGCCAGTTTTCCTAGCACCATTTATTGAACAAAGTGTCCTTTTCCCCATTGTTTATTTTTGTCAACTTTGTCAAAGATTGATTGGTTGTAGGTGTGCAGTTTTATTTCTGGGTTCTCAATTCTGTTCCATTGGTATATGTGTCAATTTTTATACTAGTACTATGATGTTTTAACTGTTGTAGCCTTGTAGTATAGTCTGAAGTCTGGTAATGTGATCCCTCTGACTTTGTTTTGCTTAAGACTGCTTTGGCTATTCAGGCTCTTTTTAGTTACATATGAATTTTAGGATTTTTTTTCCTACATCTGCGAATAATTACATTGGTAGTTTGATAGAAATTGCATGAAATCTGTAGATTACTTTGGGCAGCATGGGCATTTTAAAGATATTGATTCTTTCAATACATGGGCATGATATTTTTCCATTTGTGTGATCTATGATATATTTCAGCAGTGTTTTGTAGTTCTTGTAGAGATCTTTCATATCCTTGGTCAGATATATTAGATGTATTCCTAGGTATTTTAATTTTTATGGCTGTTTTAAATGGGATTTTATTCTTGATTTAGTTCTCAGCTTGAACATTATTGATGTATAGAAATGTTACTAACTTTTTGAACTTCGATGTTGTATCCTGAAACTTGACTGAAGTCACTTATCAGGTCTAGTAGTCTTTTGGTAAAATATTAAGGGTTTTCTAGTATAGAATCATATTATGTGAGGAGAAATAACTTGACTTTTTTTCTATTTGGATGCCTTTTATTTCTTTCTCTTGTGTGGTTTCTTTGGCTAGGCCTTCCAGTGCTATGTTGAATAGGAATGGTGAAAGTGGGTATCCTTGCCTTGTTCCATTTCTTAGGAGAAAATACTTCTAATCTTTGTCAGTTCAGGATGAGATTGGCTATGGGTTTGGCTCTTATTATTTTGAGGTATGTTTATTTGATGCCTAGTTTGTTGAGAATTTTTATCATAAAGGGATGTTTGGTTTCATCAAATGCTTTTGCTGTGCCTATTGAGATTTTTTTGGTTTTGTTTTTTTCAATTCTATTTATGTGGTGAATTTTGTTTATTGACTGGTGTATGTTGAACTATTCTTGCACCCCAGGAATAAAGCCTAGTTGATCATGGTGGATTATCTTGCTGATATGCTGCTGATTTTGTTGTTTTTGTTTTTTTTTTTTTTGAGTTGGAGTCTCACTCTGTCGCCCAGACTGGAGTGCAGTGGCCGCTCCCGGCCACCGCAGCCTCGACCTGCTGGGCTCCGGCAATCCTTCCGCCTCAGCCTTCCATGTAGCTGGAACTACAGGCGTGTGCTACCATGCCCGGCTGATTTTTTGATTTATTGTAGAGATGAGGTCTCGCCTGCTCAGGTGGGTCTCGAACCCACGGGCTCAGGCAATCCACTCACCTCAGCCTCCCAAAGGCGCAGGATTACAGGCTGAGCCACCAAGCCCGGCTTGCTGATTTTGACTTGTTAGTATTTTGTTGAGAATTTTTACATCAATGTTCATCAGTAATATTAGTTTCTTTTTGTGTTGTTGTGGCTCTGCCAGATTTTGGTATCAGGATGATACTGGTTTCATAGAATGAATTAGGGAAGAATCCCTCCTCCTCAATTTTTTGAAATAGTTTCTATAGGATTGGTACCAGTTCTCCTTTGTACATCTGATAGAATTTGGCTGTGAATCCATCTGTTTGGGGGCTTTTTTTTGGTTAGTATGTTATTTTATTACTGTTTCAATATTGTGACTCATTATTGGTATCTTTAGTGTTTCAATTTTTTCCTCTTTCATCTTGGGAGATAGTGTGTTTTCAGGAATGTATTCATTTTCTCTAGATTTTTCTAGTTTGTATGCAGAGAGATGTTCATAGTAGTCTTTGATGATCAGTTGTAATGTCACCCTTGTCATTTCTCATTGTGCTTATTTGTATCTTCTTTCTTTTTTTCTTTGTTAATCTAGCTAGCAAACTATCAATCTTGTTAATCCTTTCAAAAATCGACTTTTCATTTTGTTGATCCTTTGTATAGTTTTATTGGTCTCAATTTCATCTAATTCAACTCTTATTTTGGTTATTTCTTTTCTTCTGTTAGCTTTGGGTTTAGGTTGTTTTTGTTTTCCAGTCCCTTTAAATGTGATATTAGGTTGTTTGAGATCTTTCTATCTTCTTAAAGTGGGTGGTTAGTACCATCAACTTTCCTCTTAGTCCTGATTTTGCCACATCCAAGAGATTTTGGTATGCTATGTTTCTATTTTCATTTGTTTCAAATAATTTTTTTATTTCTGTCTTAATTTTGTTGCTTACACAAAAGTCATCTAAGAGCAAGTTGTTTAGTTTCCATGTATTTGTGTGGTTTTGAGGGTTCCTTTTGGTATTGATTTCTATTTTTATTCCAGTGTAGCCCAAGAAGATGCTTGGTAGGATTTCAAAATTTTAAAATTTTATTGAGACTTGCTTTATAAAACTGAGCATGTAGTCTATTTTAGCATATATTCCATATACAGAGTAGGAGAATGTATATGCTATAGTTTTTGGGTAGAATGTTCTGTAGGCCTCTACTAGGTCCTACTGGTCAACTGTTAAATTTAAGTCCAGAATTTCTTTGTTAATTTTCTGCATCAGTGATATGTCTAATGCTGTCAGTGGAATATCCTGGTCCCTTATTATTATTGTACGTCTGACTAGATCTTTTTTTATGTTTAATGGTAATTGTTTTGTAAATCTGGGTGCTCCAATTTTAGGTACAGATATGTTTAAGACAGTTAAATCTTCTTGCTGAAATGAACCTTTTATCATTACATAATGCCCTTCTGTGTCCTTTTGCACTTATGCTGGTTTAAAGTCTGTTTTATCTGATACAAGAATAGTAACCTTTTTTATTTTCCATTTGCATGATGGATCTTTCCCCACCTTCTACCTTGAGCCTGTGGGTGTCATGACAAGGGAGAGGGTTTCTTGAAGACAGCAGAAAGATGTCTTTTTTTTTTTTAATCCAATTGATCACTCTATGTCTTTTAAGTAGAGAATGCAGGCATTTGTATTCAAGGTTAATACTCATCTATGAGGTTTTAGTTCTGTCATAGTGTTGTTAGCTAGTTACTTTGTAATTTCAATTGTGTAGATGTCTTATAAGGTCTCTGGGCTATATGTTTACATATGCTTTTGTGGTAACAAGTATCATGCTTTTGTTTCTGTGTCTAGAACTCCCTTAAGCGTCTCTTGTAAGGCTAGCTGGCCATAACAAATTCATTTAGCAATTGCTTGTCTGGGAAAGATTGTTTTTCCTTAGTTTAAAAAGCTTAGTTTGGCAGAAGAAGAAATTCTCGGCTGGCATTTCTTTTCTTTAAGAATGCTGGCATTTCTTTTCTTTAAGAATGCTAAAGTTTGTGCTCGGTGACTCAAGCCTATAATCCCAGCACGATGGGAGGCCAAGGTGAGGGAATTGCCTAAACCCACGGGTTCAAGACCAGCCTGGGCAACTTGGCGAGACCTCATCTCTACATTAAATCAAAAATTTAGCTGGACGTGGTAGCGTGCACCTGTAGTTCCAGCTATTTGGAAGGCTGAGGCGGAAGGATCGCCTGAGCCCAGCAGGTCGATGCTGGGCGACAGAATAAGACTCCAACTCAAAAGAAAAAAAGATAAAGAAAAAGAAAAAATGCTAAAAATAGGCTCCCAATCTCTTCTGGTTTATAAGGTTTCTGCTGAGAAGTCTGCTGTTAGTCTGATGGTTTTCCCATTATAGGTAATATGGCCCTTTCTCTAGCTGTCTTTATGACTTTTTTCTTTCACTTTGACCTTAGCCTTAGGAGGATGGAGATGGTCTTGTATGATGTCTCAAAGGAGTTCTCTGAATTTCTTGTATGTGCATGTTGATCTCTCTAGCAAAATTAGGAATTTTCCTGAATTACATCCTCAAATATGTTTTCAAAATTCCTTACTTTCTCTTCTCTTTCAGGAATGCCAATAAGTTGTGGGCTTAGTCACTTTTCATAACCCTGAATTTATCAAAGGTTTTGATTATTTTTTTATTCTCTTTTCTTTGTTTTTGTCTGACTATGTTAATTCAAAGGACTGGTCTTTGAGAACTGAAATTCTTTCTTCTGCTTGATCTAGTCTATGGTTGAGGTTTCCAACAGTGTTTTTAAATTCCTGTCATAAATTTTTCAATTCCAGAAGTTCACTTTGGTTATTTCTTAATGTAACTATATTGTCTTTCAAATCTTGGGTCATTTTTCTGGCTTCTTTATATTGGCTTTCAACTTTCTCTTGGATTTTGTGAATTTCCCTGCCATTCATATTTGAATTCTATATTTGTCATTTCAGACATTTCAATCTGGTTAGGATCCATTGCTGGGAAGTCAGTGTGATCTTTTGGAAGTGATGAAACACTCTGGCTTTTTGTATTGCTGGAATTCTAGCATTGGTTCCTTGTCATCTGAGGGAGCTGATGCTTCTCTTTTTGAATTTGCTATTCTTTGGGTGGGGCTTTTTGATTTTTTATTCCTTTTCCCCTGTGGGTATGGCTGTGGTGTGTGCTGTTTATGGTCGACTAGCTTCTTCTCTGAGGGATTTCAGAAGACCAAAGCTCTGTATCGGTTCCTTGGCTGCAGATAGATTCAGTGCAGTGGCTTTCTCAGACGTTCCTATATTGCAGCAATGCATTTTTTGTGTGATGGTGACATTCAGACTGGTGTCCAGTAGATGGCGCGAAAGAGTAAGAGCCAGCCGGTAGGCCCTTTACTTGCGGTCAGCAGGGAAGAGAAAGAAACTCACCTCCAGCCAGCACACGCTAGCCTTCACAATGGGTAGATCCACTGAAGAAGTGCAAGAACCAGCTCTTTCCACCCAAGCTCCCAAGAAATGGCTGTCACCTTGTCCACAAGAGTGTACTAGGGAGGAAGGAGTGTGAGAAATGGCCCTCCCCCCAAGTCTGTTCCCGGGCTTTCGTGTTGCCCCCTTCGGCTTGTTGCTTGTTGCCCCCCTTTCCTTTTGGCGGACTGAGCTTCCCCCTCCCTTAGGGGCCATCTGTGCCGAGGGTTAGGTCTAATCCAATACTCCCAGGCTAGCGGTCCCCTGTGCTTACCAAAGTCAGAGCAGGTTGTCGAGGGGAGTCTGTGGGTGGTCTAGTGGTACAGTGGGTCACGGGCGAGGATCCTAAACAGGGCGGTGGTGCCCTAGGTGGACAACCAGTATGATGCCTATTGTCTTAGCCTGGGTCTGGGGAAGATGCATCATGGCTGCACGGGGTGGCCATCTGGTTCTCTGTCACCATTTCCAGTGTTGCCTGGGTCATGGGGCAGAAGGGTTCCCCCAACAGACCAGCAGCAGTCAGCAGATTATCAGAGGGGTGAGGGGAGCAGAGAGGCAGTTCCACTTAGCCTCTCCGCCAGGCTTTGTGCTCTTTGGGGCTCGATCTCAGCAAGACTTTTTCTGACCATTTCTTTCCTTCTGTGCGACCCAGCCTCTTCGTGTGGGCACTCCAACAGGTTCTATTTCTCCTCCCTGTGTTTTCCACTCAAAACTTGACCCTTTCACCAGCAACATTTATTTTCCTTCTGAGGAGAATTGGAATGCGATGTTCCAAGTCAGCCACCTTGAAAAAAATATAGGAAAACTCTTGCTCATGTCATGCACATGAATTTCACAGCAGCGTTGTTTGAAATAATAAAACCAACTCAAATGTCTATTACAGTAGAATAGACAAAATAATGGTTTCTTTATGTAATTAGATACTATATAACTGTGAAAATAAATGAACTATGACCACACATCTCAAAAACATGTGGAGCCAGCAAAGCATGGAAAAATATATAGTGAAACCACTTGCAAAAATGTTCATAACAGAAAAGATTAAGCAATATATTATTTAGGGGTTCATATAAACTAAAAAGATAAGCAAAACATCATTAGCATAACATTTATGAGGTAGAGGAATAAGAATACAATTTGGAATGAGTGTACAAGGAGTGACAAAAATAGGGATAATCATTTTTTAATTGTGTGATAGGTATATGAAAGGTCATTTGATTAACACTTTTAAAGTTAGGTACATGCATACAGTTTTATATTTGACAGAATTTACAAATTAAATGAAAAATATTAAGGTAAGTGCAGAAGAATGAGGGAAGTTTAAATCTAAAACACCTATCAAGGTGGAAAGAAATAAGGAAAATGCTTTCAAAATATTAACATTCATCTTGTTTCAATCTAGGCAGGTTGTGTGATGTCAGAAAGTCTTCCATTTCCTTAAGGTTTTCAAGTGTTTCCATACAAGTGTACATAGTAGTCTCTAATGATCTTTTGTATTTCTTCAGGGTCAGATGTGACTTCATCTTTTGTGTTTCTGATTGTGTTTCTTTGGACTTTTTCTCTTTTTTTCTTGGTCAGTCTAGCTAGGGGACCATTGATCTTGTTTATCCTTTCAAAGAACCAGCTTTTTCTTTCATTAATTTTTTTTTTTTTTTTTGGTATTATCTTTTTGTCTTCTATGTCCTGGATTTGGGCTTTTATTTTGGTGATCTAGATTCTTCTGCTGAAATTAGAGTTTTGATAGTCTTGCTTTTCCAGCTTCCTAAGGTGACTTGTTAAGCTGTTAACTTATGATCCTTCCATTTTCTTCATGTGCATTTGCAGAGATATGAATTCTCCTCTTACTACTGTTTTCATGGCATCCCAGAGATTTTGGTAAGATGTTTCTTCATTTTCATTTGTTTCCGAGTATCTTTTAATCTCTGTTTTGTTTTCATCATTGACCCAGGAGTTGTTTAGCATCATGCTATTTAGTGTCCATGTCTTTGTGGGTTTGAGGGGAACTTTGTTGGTGTTAATGTTTATTTTTATTCCAATGTGGTACGAGAAGGTGCATGACAAAATTTCGATCTTTTGAAATTTGTTTATGCTTGATTTATGGTCAAGTATGTGGTCAATCTTAGAGTACATTCCATGCAGTGATGAGTAGAATGTATATTCTGTGGTCGTTGGGTGGAATGTTCTGTAGGTATCAATTAAGTCCATTTGGTCGAGAGTCACATTGAGGTTCTGGATCTCATTGCTGATTTTTTGTCCTGATGATCTGTCTAGGGTTGTGAGTGGGGTATGAAAATTCCCAGCTATGATAGTATGTTAGAGTCTTTTTTTGAGTTTTCTTAGAAGCTGCTTTATGAAAGTTGTCGCTCCTATGTTGGGTGCATATATGTTTAGGATAGATATTTCTTGTTAATGGAGTGAACCTTTTATCATTATGTAGTGGCCTTCTGTATCTTTTTAAATTTTTGATAGCTTAAATGGTATTAAGATATGTACAGATAACTCAGAAGTTCTATTTTCCAGCCATGAATATATTAGCATAGATTTGTTTATTAGATTAGCTAAAAATTAACAACCTAGAGGCCTACTCAGATACATAATGACTTGGGGTAGAAGTCAGGGTGAGGAAGATGAGGTACAGTAAAATTTGTTTTCATGTGGATAAGAAGAACGCTAGAGAGATGCTTTCATGGGATCAGGTCTCATCATGAGATTCCCAGTAATTAAAATCCTGACATCAGCCGACTCGGTGGTTCTGCCTGCAATCCCAGCACCTTGGGAGGCTGAGGTGAGAGGATTGCCTGAACCCACAGGTTCGAGACCAGCCTGGACAACTTAAAAATCACAAAAATTAGCCAGACGTGGTGGTGTGCGTCTGTAGTTCCTGCTTCTTGGAAAGCTGAGACTGAAGGATCATGAGTGGTGACCAGGTCGAGGCTGCAGTGGCCGTGAGCATGCCACTGCATTCCAGCCTGGGCTACAAGAGTGAGATTCCAACTCAAAAAAAAAAAAAATCCTGACATCCAGGAAGGCAGCATGAGGGGAACACGAGAACACAAGTATAAACATAGCAGACTCCAAATGGTGAAACTCCTTGAGTAAACCTCAAGAATAAAAATAAAGAGGAAGAATTCTAAGACTGCATTCACTCGGGTTGTTTCTGATCATTATAAATGTTGCCATGTCTTTTAATACTCATTATTGTTGAATAATCATACATTGTATGAATCTAACACAGTTTATCCTATTGATAGTTACCTGGACTTTTAAAATTTGGTTATTACAAACAAAGTTGCTGTACACGTTTTCACACATCTTTTTTCAGGCATGTATTTTCATTTCTCTTGGGTAAATACCTACAAGTAGAATTACTGACTCACAGGGTACTTAATATTTTTTTTTTGAGTCAGATCTCACTCTGTCACCCAGGCTGGAGTACAGTGGCACGCTCATGGCCACCGCAGCCTCACTCTGCTGGGCTCAGGTGATCCTTCCACCTTAGTCTTCCAAGTAGCTGGAACAACAGGCATGCGCCACCACATCTAGTTAATTATTTGATTTATTGTAGAGATGAGGTCTCACCAAGTTGCCAAGGCTGGTCTCAAACCCGTGGGCTCAGGCAATCCTCTAACCTCAGCCTCCCAAAGTGCTGGGATTAACTTCCTAAATGAAAAAAAAAATAAAAAATAAAACAAACAACAACAGATGCTGGCAAGGATGCAGAGAAAAAGGAACGCTTCTACACTGCTGGTGGAAATATGGAGCCAGCAAAGCATGGAAAAGTGCAACCTCTCTGGAAGATAGTGTGGCAATTTCTGAAAGAACTAGAAACTAACCTTCCATATGACCCAGCAATCCCTCTATTGGGAATATATCTGGAGAAACTCAAGTCATTCTTCCAAAAAGATACCTGCACATGCAAGTTTGTTGCAATTTTATTCACAATAGCAAAAACATGGAACCAACCATGCTGCCCATCGAAGTTGGACTGGATTTTTAAAACATGGTACACATACACAATGGAATATTATGCAACCATAAAGAAGGACAAACATATGGACTTCGCAGCAACTTGGATGGATTTGGAGTCTATCATACTCAGTGACTTATCACAGAAACAAAGAACAGAGTGCCACATATTCTCACTCATAAGTGGACCTTGAACAATTATCATAAAACTTTAAGAAAGGGATTGGCAGTAGTGGGACACTTATTTATCACTCTTCCAAAAATGTATGAATCATGGCTAAGTATGTCTCTCTGTCCTAGGAAAGTTAGCAAGGGAGTAGATATCATGACCAAATATCCATTTTTCCTCCCTCCCTTCCTTTCTTAATTCCTCCATCTCTTCTTTGTTTTTTCTTTCCTTCCACTTTTGTTCTTTCCCTCCTTTCTTCTATCCTTTCCCTTGGTCTTTCTATTTTAGTTTTCTGTTACTGCATAACAAATTACAAGAAAACTTAGCAGTGAAAACAAAACAGAACAAATGTTCATGAAAACAAAACAGAACAAATGTTCCCAATGTTCATGGGTCAGGAGTCTGGGAACAGGTGAACTGAGATCTTTGCACAGGGTCTCTCCAGGCTGAAAACAAGGTGTAAGTCAGTGCTCTGATCTCATCTATGTCTCAGAGTTCTCTTCAAGCTCATTCAGGTTGTTGACAGAATTGTTTCCTTTTGGCTATAGGACTGAGCCACTGTTATTCTTGCTAGTTGTTGGCTAGAAGTAACTCTCAACTCCTAGAGTCTGCCCTCAAGTTCCAGCTAGATGGTCCTCCTACAACACGCAGCTTACTTTTTCTAAGCCAACCAAAGAGTCCATCTCTCATCTCTCTCTCTCTCTCTCTCTCTCTCTCTCTCTCTCTCTCTCTCTCTCTTTTCATGCTTCAAATCTCTAACTTAATTTAAGAGTTAACCTGATTAGGTCAGGTCCCCCTAGGGTAATCTACTTTTGGGTGACATGAATTCAAAAGACCAGGGACTTTAATTACAACCAGAAACCACAAATTATTTTGAATGCCTACAGCATAGAATGATAGGTGCCATAGAGTAGAAGAAAGTTGGAGAAATAAAGCCCAAGTCAC
>NW_007253118.1:750439-797159 GCF_000164805.1 Carlito syrichta
CAGCTAATATATCGAAGACTTTTAAGAATAAAATATTAAGCCGGGCTCCGTGGCTCAGCCTGCAATCCTGCGCTTTGGGAGGCTGAGGTGAGTGGATTGCCTGGGCCCGCGGGTTCGAGACCTACCTGGGGCAGCGAGACCTCATCTCTACAATAAAACAAAAAAATCAGCCGGGCGTGGTAGCGCGCATCTGTAGTTCCAGCTGCTTGGAAGGCTGAGGCGGAAGGATTGCCAGAGCCCAGCGGGTCGAGGCTGCGGTGGCCGGGAGCGGCCATTGCACTCCAGTCTGGGCGACAGAGTGAGACTCCAACTAAAAAAAAATAAAATAAAAAGAACAAAATATTAAAATCAATTGGTCAGATCTACATTTAGAAAGATGGCTATAGGTGACAGAGAGAAAGAAAGTGATTTACTTGAACAAGTATTTGTAGGATGAAAGGAAGCATGGTGACAAAAATAATTCTTAAAGCTACCCCTCACCAAAAACCGTGACATGCACTCAGAAAATATTCAATTTGTAAAAAAATTACTATTCTATGCCCAGACACAAAGTCTATAATCAAAAGAAAAGGTCACATGCTTGTCTTCCTCGGGTATACCACAAATGTACATGCATGGTGTTTGACAAAATAGTTGAGAGGGCAAAAGTCAAAATGCAGAAGAGAATAAAATTTAGGACAGAAGGTTAGCCACTAAAATTTATACCACATCTTCATCTATGGATTCCAGTTAGGATACAATATCATTCTTTAATTTCCTTAAAGTCAAAGGGATACCAGAAACTTGAACAGTGACAAAGTCATTGTGTCCACAGGATACAGTGTTCAGGAGATGAGGAGATTGAGCAAATCTTTTCATATGTATCCTATGTGTTATGTTAAGTAATGCACTAAAAGCCAGGAAGGGGTCAGAATAGAGGACCAACCAGTGCATAGTTGGGTTTGCTGAACAAGGTCTCCTGATGAAGGGAAGACAGAATATAGCTCTGCAAAGGGGAGGGGCAAATCCTGGTAATGAATTTATCTCTAAATATGGTGTTTGATTCCTTCTCATTCGATTTGTCAAAGGGCACAGGGGTCATCTTGTAATTGGAACCTCCCACACGTATAATAAATTGCTAACTTCATCTCTTAACTGACTTGTAAATCTTGGACCTTTTCAGGGATTAACATTTGCTAAATTCATTTATCAAAATTAAAACTAAAGCCAGGCTTGGTGGCTCAGCCTGTAATCCTGCGCCTTTGGGAGGCTGAGGTGAGTGGATTGCCTGACCCCGCAGGTTCGAGACCCGCCTGGGCAGCGAGACCTCATCTCTACAATAAATCAAAATAAATCAGCCGGGCGTGGTAGCGCATGCCTGTAATTCCGGCTACTTGGAAGGCTGAGGCGGAAGGATCGCCGGAGCCCAGCAGGTCGAGGCTGCGGTGGCTGGGAGCGGCCACTGCACTCCAGTCTGGGTGACAGAGTGAGACAGCAACTCAAAAAAAAAAAAAAATTAAAACTAGGTTTTCAGAATGCTGCCCTCCAAATCCCAAGAAACTATGAAAGATTAACCTTTTGCAGATCTTTCCAGGCTGCATGCTAGTGGGTGACATGAACACAAGTGTTTAATAGGGGGTACCTAAGGTCTGGGGGGGATGCTGACAGACATTTCCCCCACATGATGGCTTAAGTCAGCTACTAATCAACCTAAGGAAGCATACACCTTGATACTCTTCATACTTATGAAGCAATTCCCAATTAATATTTAGAATATCCATGGGAAATCTATTTTGCACTAGAAGCAGAGGTTTTAACAAGTGTATCAACTTGTATACCTACTCCTGAATTGTACCCCACATCTTTAAAATAAAATACGTAAAAAAAAACAAGTGTAAGCTGGGCTTGGTGGCTCAGCCTGTGATCCCGCGCCTTTGGGAGGCTGAGGTGAGTGGATTGCCTGACCCTGCAGGTTCGAGACCTGCCTGAGCAGCGAGACCTCATCTCTACAATAAAACAAAAATTAGCCGGGCGTGGTAGCGAGCACCTGTAATTCCGGCTACTTGGAAGGTTGAGGTGGAAGGATCGCAGGAGCCCAGCAGGTCGAGGCTGCAGTGGCCAGGAGCGGCCACTGCACTCCAGTCTGGGCGACAGAGTGAGACTCCAATGCAAAAAAAACCCAAAAAAAACAACAACAACAAAAACGAGTGTATTAGACCTCTTCAATGTAAAGCAGAGTTCATTAACTCGGCCTTTTCAAATCATTCTAGAAGCATCAGTAGCGCAGCAAATCCAGAGTGAATTAGTCATAGCTTTCCTGATGCTGTTTTTGAAAATAGGACTTTAGCTAACATTTTTTTATCCCAGAGACCCCTGCAGCATTTAAGTTGTATACAGTCTATGTTCTCATCCTAGAGAAGCATGCTCCTCTTCTGTCTTCTTTCTCCCTTGTCTATTAAAAGCCTGTAGTGCTATCTTGAGGCCTTAGAGGCATTTTATCCAAATATCCACATTCACACAAAATGTTCCAACACCTTCCCAGTACAATCCTTGACATTTTCTCTTCCCTCCCTGAGTGGCACATGCTGTGAACCTGCTCCTTCTTACATCTGAAATGGCAGCTGGGTTGGTTAATGGTCCCCTCGGATCCTCTACCTCCATTATTCCTCTAAAACAAACTCCTTGCCTCAGTTCATAACAAGTCCTATGATGCCCTAAATAAAGTGCCACCGAGAATTTGCTTCCCACTAAAGGGTACAGGTTAAACCCAGAGGGAGGTATAAAATGGCATGTGCCCTATCAAAGTATTCCCAGATTCCCTTAATTAAACTTTATGGAATTATCCCCTTTGAATTCTCTAAACCAGTGGTGAACAATCTTTTCTTTCTGCCTTAGGGGCTATTAGGGTACAGTATAATTATTTAACTGGGGATCATAAGAATACAGGTCATACTAATTGCATTCATTTTATAAGCCTCTGGTAAAGCTAGTATTACTGAACATTTAGGGTTACCATGCACTGTGCAAAGCAATTTATATACATTATTTTCACCCATCTGCATAACAACTTTGTGAGATATGTTCAATTACCAATATCCATTTAGACATGAGAAGACTGAGGTACTGAGAGTGTAAGAAACTTGCCCAAAGCTAGAGAGTAGCAAGACCAGGAGTCAGACCCTGATCTGTGCGCCCCGAAGCCTGGGCTGTCTTCACTGGTGACTGTCTTCTCCTTCACCGTCATGGAAGCCCTGCAGTAGGCCCTAGAGTTATGTGGATGACAAGTACTAGGGATGCATAATAAGATATTTCTGCCCCACCCCTACCTGGGGCTTAAAGTCCAAGAAAACATGTTAAAAGATATTACAAAGCTAAGAACAGAGTGATGGTCCAGCAGGGAGAATGGGAATGGCTAACTCAGCACGGTGCTAGAAAAGGGCACATACATTGTTGAAACTTACAGAGGAGGTAGGAATATGGCTACCACCAACTCACTGACCCCTTCGTACAAATTAGAGAGAGGCTCCCCTCCTGGCAGAGGCATCAGTGCGCATGGCCTGGCAGGTGGCATGCCTCCTCTCCTTGAGGTGAGCATCTTCATGCAGGGCACAAGCTGCCCACCATCATATAGTGGCCCTTGGTAGAATTAGGCAAGGAATTATTTTAGAATACTGAGACCAGAATGCAAGGACCAGTGGAGAAGTGAACCTAAGATGAAGGAGAAGTGATAGCAAATGGAGTATGGTGCAGGAAGAGATGGAAGAAATACATCTACAGTTAGGGAACATGGCAAATGTTTGAAACAGGAGAAAATAAAATTTATTAGAGGTAAGAAAAATTATCGGCTCCATATTGATAGAACACGTGAGGTTCAATAAGGGTAATTGGAAATGTGGACACTTACTGGATTTTGTAATAGTTAAGAACTTGTTAGTATTTTTAGGAGCAGTACTCGCATTGTGCTGTTTAAGGGGCCTCATCAATGAAAGATAAATACAGATATCTTTACAGGTGAATTTGTTACAGAACTGGAACTGGCTTTCTTTTTTAAAAATTAAACATTATGCTTTTATTTATATTTGATGGTTCCTTTGGCTTGCCTGATTCTCCATAACATGGTAAAGTTGTCTCATGTTTAAGGCAAAAGAACCAGGTCACTTCAGGCCTCCGTGTGGCACTATGTGCTTTAAGACAAGCTACTTGAGCTCTCCAGGATTTGCTTCCTCTGCTCAGTAAGAGAAAGGAATCTGCTTTAAAGGTTCTTGGAAAGACCGATGGGGATGGACTAGATGAAAGTGCTCTATAAACTGTGAAGAGGTTAATGGCAGCAACAGTGATAACTGCCATCATTTTCCAAATGTACTCCTCGGCACCTGGCCCCTGGCCCCCAAGTTCATGTTTCAATTCATCCCACTAAAGCAGGTCTTCTCACCTCCTTACAGTGAGAAACAGGGGTCTTGTGGTTAAGTAACTTACCTCAGGTCCCAACATGAGTAGATAAGGGATTTGAGAGTTGAGTACTGATGGACTCAATGAATTTTTACTCTCTGCAGAAGATATAAGGTTGTAGTTATATGTTGGATATAAGCCCTCAAAGTGGGGTTTATATGTTCACATAAATGCCAATATCTGTGTGACATCCACTTACCTTCCAGTCCTTGAACCGGCAACATTAGCATCACCCAGGAACTTGTTACAAATGCAGATACTAAGTCCTTACACCAGATCATATGAATCAGAAATCCTGGGGACAGGTCACCAGTCTATGCCTTCACAAGCTCTCCCTGTGACCCTAATGCTTGCCTAAGTTTGAGGACCACTCTTAACACGAATGATAAGGAAAAATCCAAGTCCCTACATAGGTTTTAAGGTTTTGAGAAAGAATTGTCAGATGTAATACATGATGCATAGTTAAATTCCCATGCAACATTTTGAACATATTTATATTTTAAAAAGCCTGTAATCTCAGCACTTTGGGAGACTGAGGTGAGAGGATTACCTGAGTCCACGGTATCGAGAACAGCCTGGGCAACTTGGTGAGACCTCATCTGATTCAGTGACTCAGTCTATAATCCCAGCACTTTGGGAGGCTGAGGTGAGAGGATTGCCTGAGCCTGGGGGTTTAAGACCAGCCTGGGCAATTTGGTGAGACCTCATCTCTACAATAAATAAAAAATTAGCTGGGCATGGTAGCACACACCTGTAGTTCCAGATACTTGGAAGGCCTGAGCCCAGCAGGTCAACACTGGGGTGGCCATGAGCATGCCCCTGCACTCCAGCCTGGATGATGGAGTGAGACTCCAACTCACAAAAAAAGAAAGTTTTATTATTATCTGAAATGAAAATTCAACTGGGAATCCTGTTTTATTTCTTTGTTTAATTTTTATTTTAACGATGTGGGATACAATTCAGGGTTAGGTATACAAATGATCATTGCACAGGTAAAGATTGAACCTCACTTTGGTCCCCACTTCACCTGATTTGAGATCAAGTACCCTTATTGATGAAGCGTGCCCCCCATCCCCTGGCAGTTTCCCACTACTTTCCCAGTCCCTTTCTTATATTACTATGATAATTTGGAACTTGCTTTCAAATAATATGGGAAGCAGGAAAGTGAGTGTGATATAGGTGAAATACGAACGGCCTTGAAATGATTGCTCTGAAGCAGGAAGATAGGTACTACACAGGACTCATTATACTAGTCTGTGCACATTCATACAGGTTTCACTTTTTCTGTAATAAATTTTGTTTAATGACAAAACTAAATTCTATCCAGCAAATAGTGAAAAAACTACATTAGCTCTAATGATGACCAGTTAAGAAGATGAGAAATAAGAGAGAGAAAAATATTTGCAAAGATGGATACATAAATCTGAAAGAAAGAGAACAATTTCAAAGATGAAAACACAGAGAGATAAAGTCACAAACACAAACAGTGGAAGCAATCAGAATGAGTGCAATACAGTTTCAGAGACAGACTTGTGAAATTAGATTACCACCTTGTGGTCTTTTAGAATATTGCCCCTAAATACTCAACCTTTGATGTTTTTTCACACCTGTAGGCATCTATGGGGATAGCATGCCTATGCTTGGACCAGGTGTAACTTAGTTAAAGGCCATAACTAAGCTTCAGTCTGGAGGTTTCTTATTTATGATATAAACTTCTTTGACTCTTGTAATATTACGTCTCAATATTTACTAAGCTTTCTTGTCCCAAATGTCCCACTTTATGTATTCAAGGTTATCTCCTAATTTGGTATTTCAGGACTCTATGAACAAATCCTTGTTCACCTTATGCAAATTCTTAATGGTTTCTTACTTTTGATTTTATCAAATCTTCTTTCCTCCATTATAGCTCCAGCATGACTGATCTCCATTTCTAACTCCTTTATCTCCTTGAGCATTCTACTCACCACCTCTTACCTTCTCCAACGCCATAGAAGTTTTTTTTTTCTTACAATGTGTGACAAAGCAGCATAATATGTTCATATATAGTATGGCACCATAAGACAAGAAAGGAATAGTATGTGGAATTGAAGGGAATCTATGGCTACAACGGCCCCACTATTCAGCCAGATGACCCCAAGCAGGAACATTCTATTATACTCATAAGTCCAAAAAGCCCAAATTCTGTTACCATCACCTCATGTCATCTTTTAAATTCACCACCCCGTCCATCCACTCTGCTCCTGACTAAACTCTTGCTGTCCTCATCTCTGGATTGGACTGATGCACAAGACTTCTAGCAGCATCCGTGCTTCAAGTTCATAGCCCCTCCAACTGACTCCCACACTACATTCAGTTACTTCTCCAAAATGCACATCTGATCATGTGACACTCTGCTCAATATCTTCCAGCATTTCTTAATGCCCACAAGAAAATAAATTCTAAATGTTAATGGCCAACCTCTTCATAACACAATTTCTGCTGCCTTCTAGGTGCATCTACTGTTGTATCTCCAACTTACACATTGCTCCAGTCTTACCAGGCTACATGCTGTTCCCAACTAGGGCACTGTATACTCCACACTCCCTTGCCTTGGTGCAAGTGCTTATACTTGTCTGAAAACCCACCTGTATGCCTAGTTAACTCCTAATTCTGGTTTGTCTTAATTTAGACTTAACACTCATGGCTGGTCTCACTCCCCACTGAGTGTCATACGATCACACCTAACTCCTTGTATTGCAATGATGTGTTTACCAGTCTCTCTGTAACCCCATGCTTCTGGATTTCTTAAACTCGAATGTAAAGTAGACTGGGACTGTGTCATATTTATGCATTCCGAAAACCTAGCATAGTGCCCAGCAAGATATGTGCGTGCAATAAAGATTGGCTGCCCACTACTCTGTAGCTATTTGTAGGGGTCTGACCTCCAAGAGATAGAGTGGGTGGCCAGAGCTTTAATGAGGAAAAGAAGATATAATTTTAGACTTTTCAGATTGTGCAAGTACTTTTTAATAGTGACTAGCCAGTGTTAACAAGGATTCTCTCTTAAACTTCAGATAAAAGTGAGAAATTTGTCTTATGATAATGAATGCAACAAAATATATAAAAAACATGAATATCATTAAACCTAGAATTCTACTTGTAAGAATTGAAATTGACAATGAGCAAAAAGATTTAGATATAAGACTGTTTGTCACAGCAGTATTAGTATGCTTTGAAAAACAGGAACCTAAAATGTCCAGAATAAGTAAATTTAGTATAACCTATAATACAATTCTAGGCAGCCATTAAAAATAAAATTGAAGGTTATTCTTAAAAAAAAAACTGGTATGAAACAACTTGTGATCAATTTTATAACATATGTATGCGTGTTCATTTCTATCATGAACTAATGGAATAGACTTATATACATACATACATACAGTCACATACAAACATAGATAGCCACACCTAATGAAAGGTTGGAAAATATATACACTAAGATGAAAACAGGGTTAGAAATAATTTAATTTCTGGTTTCTCTGTAGTTTATGATTTTTCTCCGGTGAACAAGTATTGCCTTTATAATAATAAAGGGGTTGGGAATAAACATTATATATTTAAGAGAAGAGAAAGAAGAAAAGAAAGAAGTCTGAATCTCTAAGGACATCAAGAAAGAAGAGTGTAGGAAGCTGGCCTGAATTTAAAAGAGCATCTGAATTTTAATAGCAGAAATACCTATGGAGTTTTATAAAAGGTTAAGCCAATTGGTTATATGTGCCTTAGTGTCAAGTACTGAGATCAATATGTACTTGAGGTCATTGTCAGTGAATGGAAATTATTTGAAGAGGAGGGAGGTAAGGAGAAGAGGTGATATCTGTCAGACCATTCCCGTAACCTTTCTTTCTTGTTTTGCCCACCTCTGCTCCACCACTCGGCCTCCATTCTTGCTACAGAGTCTTGGCGAATACTAAAGACTTCTTTATTCAGAGAGAATAGGAAGGGTATCTGTGCCTATAGAGCCACATCCCTACCCAGTATATCTGGATCCACATCACCAGACTTGGGCTCAACTGCCCTAATTAGAGGACAGACAATTCTTTCCAAGTGCTTAGAAATTTGAGTTTAGATTTCACCAAATATCTCCATTGATTGACTTACAGAAAATGTTCAATAGAAAGAATCTCTGGCCTCATTAGAATGAATGCAAAATATTTCTGTAGAAAACTTTTTTGTTCAGATTAAAAAACCTCACTAAACTCATCACTAATTTTTATGAACTTTAGCTATGATGTTGAAAAAAGAAGGGTGCAGGTAAAGGAAATACTTCCTTATTGTTATTTTGTTTATTTGTTTTAAAGGGTAAGAAGAGACTATAGTTTTCTTGTATCTTATGAAAAAAATTATTGAAAAAGAAATGTTGAACAAAGAAGAGAGAACACAAAGGAAGGCACTGGTATTGAATGGGATAAAGAGCATGTCTACCTCTAAAGTTGAAAAAAAATAAATGATAAGGAGGATGCATAATATTTGTAGTTTTGATGATGAAATGTGGTGGAACTTTTTGATTCTTTGTGAAATTAGAGGCAAGTTCAACTGCTAGAGAGAAGAGGTACAGAGGGGGGAGATGGTGGTTTTATAAACATCACATATGTTTGGAAAAGCCACAGCAGATACTGTCTTCTTGGGAAAGCTATATTTTCACAGATGGTATTCTTTGGGAAGCAGACAGTAAGACAGTTGAGAATACAAAGGTTCATCAGACAATAACACCTGTGGAAGGGGAATGATGTCTTATGAAGGTCTTGGAGCTTTTCATTGCTGGTTGGTTGAATTTTTAGAGGTAGCAGATTAAATTTGGTAGGTAGGAATTCATGCCGGTGAGCCCACCCACAGTCTCCATTCCTGCTAGTGTGACCACTTGATTTACGTGTCCATTATGTTAGTCTTGGGGTAGTTACCCAAAAGACTGGGTAATATAAAATGGTCAAGCCATTTTGTCAACACAGATGTTTAGTGTCCCTTTTATGGTGAATTCTATTTGGGGCATGTTAATGCATGACAGAAAGACCTTTAAACTTTGCCCACTCCTTTATGTCCAGCTATATGTCTCTATCCCAGATCCTATCACTGATCTTCAAATCTTTTTTCCTTCCATCTCAGTCAGGTCATCATTACCCATGGGTCCTTATGTGGTATAATCTTACAAAATGGATAGCCTGATATACCACCCAAAACTTTGTCCACTGAGAATCTTTTCTTTCACTACTATCTTTCAAGACCATCCTGAGCAGGGCAATAATTCAACTGCCATTCATATCCAGTGTACATCTACAAACAAACCCAACCTATTTATTATTAAAGCTCAGATCTCTCCTTTTCTTTCAGTTGGTCATACAGGACATTCCATTTAAATGTCCCTTCCATGTGGACAAATATGGTTTCAAAACTTATGTATGATCCTGCTTTGTGACTGGGATAAGAAAGAAAGTATTTGTCCAACCAATGGCTGCATAACACGTGCCCAAGGTCACATTAGTCTGCATGGGGATACCACATTGACATGGAGGCTACACTCAAGGTCAGTACTTAGTGAAGCTTGTGGTGGTCTATGTTCTTTCCTCAGGATTCATCTACTTTCTGCAGGGGTCAAACCAACCGATCAACTAGAGATAGGAGCAGGCTACCACTTCTGCATCTTTTAGATCTTCAAGAGTGGAATTAATCTCCACCATCCTCCTCAGGACGCAATACTGTTTCTGATTATTTTATTGGCTTGAGAGTTTTATTGTCAGAGATTCCATGAGGCCTTCCCCACTGTGATTACTCTTACTCTTTGGCCAAGGACCCAATGTGGAAGTTACTCCAACTTCTGTGTGTATCAATCTCAATTATTCATTTGGGTACTGGAAAATGGCTACTGAGAAGGTTTGTGGACTACATGGACCCAATTATAGCCAAGAGCCCCGTACATCCCCAATCTAACTGGGGGGCCATGGTGATGCTTCTACCTCTGGTTATCAATGCCAACTTGGACCCCATATCCAATGGACTTAAAAATTTCCAGATATTCCTCTTTATCCAGAGTATAGTCTCAATGGCTATAGGTGCCTTTGAAAAAGGACTGGAGAATCATTATAATTTACTTATCATGTTGCAACGACATCTCCCCTGAGAACTTGACCAACTCTTTTGTAAATGGATTCCAGGCTTGAAAGTGGTCTCATGTTTAAAAATTGTGCAAGAGATTATAACTTTTATTAGAAAGTTCCCTCAGCCTTCTGCTTATTCATTCTTGTTCTTGTTTACATATCAGTATATGTATGCTCCTCTCTTTTGTGCCAAGGGATGCTGCATACTAGTGGTCATCTCCTCCAGGGTCCAATCCTTAGTTGTATTTGGCTTTGAGCAAATATTTTCTGTGGAGCCTTGTCTGTATAATTTGACTTACAATAGCATATCACAAAATTCATGGGTTTATGACTTATCAAGGAAGATTTAGAAAAATTAGTAGAAAGGAGGTAATTACATATTATTTTTCTGTCCAATTAATGCACATTAAGATTCTTTGTAGTATCCAGAAACCAACTCTTTGTGATTATGTGCAGGAACATTCTCTTAATGTTACGCATTCTCAAATGTACCATTACTAGTTTATTTCATATATCACACCATAAAAAGGTAGTAACACTGTTATTAGTCACAAGGCCATGGGTCTTCAACATCTGCTTACGTTGAAACAATGGATTTTCTTGCCCATGCCTATAGTTCCCTCATGCCATTTAATGTTGATTACATCGTTATTTATGATCCTGCATCATCCTTTGTAATTCTTATGAAGACTGGCTTCCCATGACTCTTTAAATGTTCCTTGTGTTTTATCGATGATAACCACAAATATGAGTCTCACCTAGAACATACAGGAAAACATGAGGAAAAATTTGTTTTTTGGTCAACTTAAATTTACCATTAGGAATTTTACAACACAAATGTAGAATACCGTATCTTCCAATCATGTATTATCTTGAACTCTTGAGGTTATATTCACTACATTCCTGACATATGATCTCTTTTAGCATTGACTGTACCACTGCTTTCCTTCTACACACCACCACCAGCAGAGAGGGTAGTGAGGAACCGATGGGTGGAGGGATCAGTGAGTGAAATGAGAATAGTGGTCACATGTGCACACAGAATGTCTGTCTTTCCTCTGACATGGCTTAAGTGTAATCCATGTCAATTGGAGGCAAAAGAGAATATCAATCAGAAGGGACCATTGGTATCACAGAGAAATAGTTTCAAAAGCTCTCAAAAGGGGTAATTGCGGTCATCCCTCTGGCCTGAGCCTAAGGAGGGAGTTGGAGTAACCACCCTAAATGCCAGTGACAGACAAGATGGCACAGAGTATAGGGAGCCTGAAACTGTGCCAGTTGCTCTTGGGTGCTGCAGAACAGAAGTAGTATCATGGCCAATATATATATAGATGAGAAACAACACACAGGCCCATACGTGGTTCAACCCCAAAGGTCAGCAGTAGACAACTGGTAGCACAGAGCCCTGAACCTATTCTGTGTCTGACATGAGTAATAGGCATTCCAAAATCAGCTTGTCGGAACTATTCAGGTTGTCCAGTCTTGAGTGAGCCATCGATGTAGTGGAGTTGAGCATCAGCTCAAAAAGCCAATAGTTAGCATTTGTCTCCAACTATGGATTCAGTGACACCACATTAAGTAACTTGAAATTGGTGACAATGAGAGTACCTACACCATGAGAACTGGCAAATGTTACAGGACTTTTTTTGTGAGAGAGCTTGTTGATTAACATTTGCCAGGACACCACTAGCATGATCCCATGAAATACTGTGCTGACCAGCAGGAGTGATCCACTCACCTGGACGACCTCCAGGAACTGGTGCTCGGCTGCAGCCTTCTAGGACAACTCCACAAGTATTTTAGTAACAGCAATCCAATTCAATCTCATTAATGGATGAGTATGATTCACTCTAACTTCTATTCCTGAAGTCAACTGCTCTTGAAGGCCCAGGCTCCATTGGAGACTTTAGAATTGGGGGGTGTAAACTAGCAAAATTGCCACTGAGCAGGGGCAGCTGAGGGGCAGGAGAGGGTGAGGCACATGGTTGTATATTCCTAAGAATTGGATGCCTGGTGGTGGAAGGAAAACAGTGGTGGCCAGCAGTTAAGGATGCCAGCAGGAGGGGCTGAGGTGACACAATGGAGTCCAGGCTAAATAACAGTAATTGGCCGGAGGAGCAATATTTGGACAGAAAAGAAAGAGATCCAAGGTCTGGAGGTTTTAATGAGGTAAAAAAAAAAAATGAGGTGGAAGAAAGTAAATGAAAAAGCTGATGAACAGGAAAAATAGCCAAAATTGGTAAAATTATTTTTACATATCAGTGGTGCATTTTTCAGGTCATCAATTAGGCACAAACTATGACCATGCAGATAGAATGTGTATATGAAATAGAAATAAAGAATACTAAAAATCTGAAGAGGCCAAAGAACTTTCAGCCTTTGTTGCTAGAAGTGACATTCGCAAGTAAGCTGCCTGTGGTGATAGCAGCAGTGGGGCGAGAAAACTGGGATTCAGATACTGAAGCCCTTCATGAATAAGGAGGTGTGACTAGAATAGGAAATGACAGTAGGGAGAACAAGTTGAGTGTGGCATAGTCATGTTTCATGAACTTCACATAGGGCAAGTGTCTGTTGGAGAGAAATAGTAGTGGGAGGCCAAGAAAAATATCCACAAGCCTCTGTGCCCTAGACAAATAGATAATGAAAGAATGAACTGCCTTTGACAACTGCGACTAAGTGTTATCTTCAGGGGAAATGCTGTTATTGGTTAAAAAATAAAATTCTAAGGCCCCCCCCCAACTGATTGATCTCTAAGCCAAGGGAATCTCAGAGTAAACTTGATAGCTGAGTCCTCCACCATGGTGAGACAGGAGGTCGGACATCCCCCGGCTCACCTCCATCTGTCTTGCTTCCCTCAGAGCTAAACAGAAACCAGCCCTTTCAAAAGACCCCAGCCCTGATATCCACCACCTGACACTGAAAGGTGCAGGAAGCGACCAGAGGGGCAGCTCCCAAAATGGCACCGACACACCAGACAACAAAGGCCCTCGGTTCCGGCCTCTGCGAGCACAATCCCCCGCCCCCACCAATTTCAAAACACCCGCTGCGACAATTTCAAACTTCCCCTGCGTGCCAATTTCAAACCTGTAAGTCTCCAATCAGTACCCAGCTTTGTTATGCGTCCAATAGGACCATAACATGGCATTGGCCCCACCCTACTCCGATGCAGCTCCTCCAATAGGAGCATAGCATGGCCCCTTCCAGCCCCTGTCGGGCTGATAAATACAGCCCTCTCCCTGCAACTCCCTCTCTCTCTCTTTTTTTTCCAGTTTTTCCATTACAGATCTCTGTAACAACCCTTTTAATAAATCTCTTGGTCCTGGCCGGGTGTGGAGTCATTACTGGCACCAAACTTCTTACAGACACTACCCCTTCTTTTTTGCCCAATAAGAGACCACCTACGATGGAGTGGTTCTGGCCAGTCTATGGAGAATGTGCACTCAGGGATTTTGCATCCTCTGCTTCACTATTTGATATGAGTGTTTCATCCAGTCTAACAAACTGGCTGCTATCCCTCACAGTCAATCAAAGATGAGAGGCAGAAACTGGGGGAAAAGGGTATTTACTTTCTGCATCCAGGTTACAGGGAGATGGGTTGGCATTATTACCAAAAACCCACTTAAAGTAATACAAACTTATTTCAGTATTTATACTAAAAATTCATAGGCCTTCATCCACTCCGAGTTAAGGTTAGAAGCCTACTTGCAGCTTCAGCATGACTCAGAATTTTTCTAATCAGTGTTCAGACCTCTAACCTGCTGCTGACATCAGTCTTGCCTTTCTTTTAAGTTACAAATTATTTTGAACAATTTAGGTCTGTGTACTTTTCAATTGGTCATAACCTATTACTCACATAGCTAGTTCTGGTTCATAAGATTCAGCTAATGATGAACAGTAAATATAATACTAAATTAAACTTAAAGAAACTAGGCTATTATCTAAAGAAAGATTTTTGTGGATTTTGGGGAGTATCAACAGAGCCTGTTTCTTATCCAAATCTGGTGGAGACTTCTTCAGAGACATGCAGTTTCTCTTTACCTAGGTAGTGTGACATAAATGGCTGCTTTCCCTTCAGCATTAACAAGGGTTATTGTTTTTGTTTTTTGTTCATTTGTTTATATTAGGTAAGTTTGGGCTCTTCCAAATGCTTATTAAATATATGTATATTCGACCACCACCCACAGCATTAATTCCTATCCCTTTGCCCCTCCTATTACCTATCACCAAAGGTTTGGTCAAAATTATATTGCTCATCACACAGAAACCCAATCACTGAAAACACAAGTATTGCCAGGGTAGAAGGCTTTCTGTTGGGTGATACCAGCCAATGGGAAAGGAAAATTTATTCTCAATGCTGTCTCCCATCCCACTGAAATCAGGGGTTTATATAGTGGGGCAGGAATGTAGAACACAGGAATTAGGGAGTGGTAAGCAAGAGAAGTTGGTAAACAGATGGGGTTTGGCATCTCACTGTCTGGAGGTGGTGATCTGGTTTTAGTTCCTTGATACTATGGGACTGAGGGTTGGTTTTCGGAGAAGGGAACTGAGATAAGACAAATGTAAGTTTCAAGCTTTAAGGCCCAGGAAGGTCAACTTCAAAAAGAAACTGTAACCATTAGTTGTATGGTGTTGTTGGGCCAGTTTCACTCCCTCAAACAAGTCTGTTTCCAGCTTCTGGGCAGAGGCTATGCTTTCCAGCCTGTCAGGATGGCCACCCTGTAGGCTGCAACCCTTTATGAAAAATAAAGCTTTCCTTTCCAAATTCATGAATCTCATTATTCCTCAGTTGACAAAAGGAAGAGAAGTAACTTGTAAAACATTTTTATATCACCATTTCTATACCCCACCTCCAACATACACACATTTCCCCCAAGAACCCACAATAGAAAAGTTCTAAAATAGTGCAGGTCCCTACCATCTGTATTAGACAGCTTGGGCTGCCATAACAAAATACCGCAGGCTGGGTGGCTTGAACAACAGAAACGTATGTTCTTATAGTTCTGGAGCCTAGAAATCCCTGATCAAGGTGCACACCAATTAAGTTCCTGGTGAGAGCTTTTCCTGGCTTGTAAACAACTACCTTCATGTTGTGAGAAATAAGAATGGTGATTTATTTTCAAATTGGAGCCTAGCTTATCTAGGGTTCTCATGATGGCGTCTAAATGCACTGTGCTTTTTTGTTGATTCACTTCCTGCTTCTTTGTACTCCCTTTTCTTTAGCTTTTTATTTTGGTGGGCTTCATGTTTAAACTTTTGGCAGGATCCAATCAGAATGGTGATTCGGTAAGTCAATCAGCAAATAGGACTTGCAAATGAAATGATTCTGTAAGCCAATCAAAATATGTCACGTAGGCGTCCTATGGGAGAGCCTGTAACTTCTGCAACATTCCTCCAGTGAGGAATCAGGAGAGGGACGTGCATTTTAGGAATAAAAGTACCGATTCTTCCTGCTTTAGTGTGCCTGTCCACCAGACACCCGATCTTGCAAGACCGTCATTAAAGTCTTGCTTCTCCTCCACTCCACATCTCTGTTACCATTCTTTGATTTTGGACAGGTGAATTTATTTCTCACACATGTTGTGTGCTCACATGGTCTTTCCTTAGCATGTGTGTTGCGGGTGGGAGGGTTAGGAATACATGGGGAGGGTGGATCTCTGATGACTCTTTTTATAAAGACACTAATCCTTTCAGGGCCACATCCTTCTGCCCCCATTTAACCCTAATTACTTCCTTAGAGACTTAATCTCCAAATACACCCACAATGAGGGTTAGGACTTCAACATATGAATTTGGGGGTTGGGAGTGGAGAACATTCAGTTCATAATACCATCTAAAAAGCTAGGTGAAAGTGGTCCCTATTCAGGAAGAGCCTACATAATTTTTCAGAGAGTAAAGACTACAGGAAATAAAACTCAAAGCCTGAGACCTCTAAAGAACAAAGTAATTCTTCGTGGCATCCATTGTTCAGATACAGCAGAGCCACAGGGACAGTTAGGTTCTGTATCTTCTGAGTGAGTTGGAATTATAAGTAGAGTGAGAAAAGGAAGAGAAGTGCTATGCCAAAGTGACAGAAATACATCTAACAATCTCAATTTTTATATTAAATCTTTTCCAAAGTATTTTCATTACTGTATATTAGCACTTTAGAACTAGAAGAGCCTCAAGAGGTAATCTTATTTACTCTGATTATTTTACAAATGAGAAACTAAGGCACAAAAAAACCCCATAATCATTAATGGGAACTCTTGCCACCTGACTGGACATTTTCACTATGCAACACTTTACCTCTACTTTCTGTCTCCAAAGAGATATTCCGGGTTGACAAGGAAAAAGAGGAGTAAAAACTAAACTCCATTCAAACTTTACAAAGACTGGTGCAATTAGCAAACCCCCTTACCTTTCTTTTATATTACAAAGGTAAATGAACTGATGTTTACACAGTATCAAGTAACAAGACAAAGAATTCTGCTCCCCTAACCAGGGAAGGATTACTGGCAAATAGTTACAATTTCTTTCTTGTTGATGATTTTTCTGTTTTAAAATATTTCAAAGCTGGAACTCAGAAATCTTTTTTAGCAGGATTGCTTTAGGTTCTTGTTAGGGATGTCACCAAGACAGCCTTTTACAAGGCACCTACACAGCCTTCTGTTTCCATGTGAAATGGGGGTAAAAAAATAACTGCAAGAAGCACAATAACATTTTAAATTCTTTCCAAGTGTTACAAAACTAGGAAAAGAAAAAAAAAAAAGAGAACAATTTTAGTTAGCTTTTTAAAATGTGAGATTAAAATGGCAATCCTTTATCAACTAATTATTAAACATAGTTTTTTATGAAAATGTCAATAATATTCAACTATACATTTGTACTATAAAGTTATTTATATTATAGTTGAGAAAAACAACTAAAGGAATTGCAGGAGAAACTAGGATATTTGATTCATGATCTTGTGTTGAAATAAAATAATACAGTAAAAATACCTAATATGTCAAAGAAGAGTTTTAGACCAATTCCTCTTGTGTGGTATCCTGGTTGAGTGAAAGTAAGAGGAGATAATCCAATGAAACTGCCAAATCTTAATGAAGGTCATTACAAAAAATAAAGTTCTGGTAAGGTCGTAATGCTTGGGTTGAATTGTATTGACTTTAGTACAATGTTATGAGAAAAAGAATTATAGGCTTTAGCGGAAACTCATCTAGAGATAAATATCTTTTACTGCATGTTTCAATGTCATGAATACACATTTTAAAAAATATACACTGGTGGGATTTCAAAAGCTGCTGGGATTTATATTCTAAGAACATTGAATTCTAGTCACCTCTGTGAAATGGCAGTTTAGAAAGTATTTAATACTAACCTAAACTAGAGCATGACTAAATAAAACCAAAACATGTACAAGGATGTGGTAAATATAAAATGGATTTAAAACTTCCAAAGTAGATAAGTATAGGTTCTCCAATGAAGCAGCTTTGTGCATATCAACTCAGAAAAATTTATTCTATACAACTATTTCCAGAGTTTTTCTCTCTCCCAAAGATCAAATCCTGTTATTTTAGCTTTTTTTAATGGTTTTGCTGGATTGGAAGTATTTTCTAACTGTTCAATTGTTTTATTAATTAAACAAACATATATTGAAGTTCATTATGTACTTAGTACTATGTAAGGTTCTGAGACTATACAAATAATTATAATTATGGCTCATGTTGTTAAGGAGAATGAAGTCCACTCAGGGAGAAAAACCCATTAACATTAAATCATAATATGACAAAAGTTGGTTGATAAGACATGTTCCTGGAACACTGCAGTGAGTTAGGAGAAAGAGGGCAGAAAGGTCAACTGACCAAGCAGAAAGATGGTGTTCTGTAAGTGCTACTTCCCGTTGTCAGAGCAGAACTTTTACAGAGAAAGAATTAACCTGATCAAGAGAATGAGAAGAAAGCACCGAGTAAGGACTGATGTATTCAATATATTTGTGAATCTAAGAATGAGCCAACATAGGGTCATGGGTAGAAGAATGGTATGCAAATGTATGTTCGGACATGCAAACAATGGAACTAAATAAAATGGGTGAAAAAAAAAAGTTGAGTAACATCACTGGCTGTTCAATAAGCAATAGTTGGAGTCACATAAGATAATTTAAAACTGACAGGCAAGATACGAAAACCTAAATGAGAGAAAAAGTCCTTATGAAAAATACACAAACAAAAGAAACCACCAGAACATAAATACAAACCTTCCTGAACACAAATTGAAAAATAACAAAGAAAATACACTAGACAGAGAAAACAAAAACAAAGATAACATACTACACAGTGATTTAAACACAGACTAGTAAGACCAGCATTGAGTTCAAACATATCAGTCCTATTAAAAAAAAAGTATTTATTAAAATGAAAAGATTTTCAGGCTGGGCTCAGTGACTCAGCCTGTAATCCCAGCACTTTGGGGAGGCCGAGGTGAGTCGATTGCTTGAACCTGCGATTTCAAGACCAGTGCAGGAGATGTGGCAAGACCTGATCACTACAATAAATAGCCAAGCACAGTAGTGCGTGCCTGTAGTTCTGGCTACTTGAAAGGCTAAGGCAGAAGGATTGCCAGAGCCCAGCAGGTCGACACTGGGGTGGCTGTGAGCATGCCACTGCACTCCAGCTTGGGTGATGGAGTGAGACTTCCACTCAAAAATAAACAAATAACAAAATGAAAAGATTTTTAAATTGACCCATGGCAAAATCCAAATATATACTATGTCTAAGAGACACATCTTAAACAATGACTCAAGAAAGCTAAAGGGATAAACAAAGATAAGCTACGCAATTAGAAATAAAGCTGGGCTGTGATCCTGACATCAAAGTAGGATTTAGACCAAAAAGCATTAAATGAGATGAAGAGTAAAGAAGATTTATATGTACAATTTGATCTCCAATAATACAGAAACAGACAGCAAAGGAAGTAAAATATTTACTGGAGGACACAGGAAAATAATATACAGGAATTCACTGAACTATTCTTGTGATTTTTCTGTGTATTTTAAATGACTCAAAGTTACAAAAACAGATGAAGAAATACATATTCGTGTTTTTCTACACATATGTATTTTCTAAATGTCCACTATGGACTCTAGAAGTAGCAATAACTCAGTAGCAATTAAAATACCAGGCACCCAGATACTAGTTTTTAAATACCATTACCTAATAAATATTAATAGGGAAAAAAATCAAGCCTCCCAAAAGAAAGTTGGAGGTTGAGACAGGGAAGGTACAAGATGAATCTGAAACAACTCATGTTATCAAAAAATGAGGTGCTCAAAAAATGACATAGTCTTGTTGAAAGGATAGACAGAAGCCAACTGGAAAATGCTCCAAAGTGTCAAACTGGAACAACCCAAGCAACAAAACTACTGTAATGGATTATAGGACAGAGAATTGTCTGAGTCCTTACTAATATAAACATTGGATAAATATAAAAAAGGTATAGCTATTCCTTACAGTAAAATTCCAATTTATGAATGCAGAAGAGAAAAATCAATGTTAAACAAACACAGTAACCGTTGCAGGCAAAACTTATCAATGGATAGAACAATTAATGGCAAAAGATTTGTATTGTTTCAAAGTATCTCCTCCAGAAAATATTAAGAAAGGGATATTGGGAAAAATGAGAATTGAGAGAAACCTGGCAGATACCACTTTAATCAAATGATCAAGGTTAAAAAAAAAAACAAAACCAGTAATTTGAATATCAGCATCTTATCAGCCTCGCATGACATTGAAAAAGTATTCTATGGTATTCTAAAACACACACACACACACATACACATAATAGTAAGGGTAAAAGGAAAAACAAATACAGGGCAAAGAAAAACTCTAGTTAGATATCTGAGATATCACTTTTTAGACTTTGATTAAGATCAAGTGTAGATATCAGAGGTATCAGTATGAACTCAGAATTTCTAAAATAATATGGGTTTATATAAATGTGTGTGTGTGTGTACTTTCTTGCTCTATCAGCAAAAAAGACCTACTATTCATGATCTCCCAGGAACAATAAGCACACTTAGTTCTCAGATCTTGGTTTCTAAATACCATTCCTCTTAAAAGGAACCAAGCTCCTTGGAGAACGGTTGATTTCACAGCTGAGACAGAGAAGGTACAAGATGAGTCTGGAATGTTGCTAGAAATTAAGGAAGTACTCAAAAAATGTTGGGAGTATATTAAAAGGACACAGGATCCAAATTTGATGGTGCTACCCAGACCATATCTCAGATGATCTTCACATCAATATAAATAAATTATAACCCATTTAATAAAATAGAATCTATGAGTCTATACTTAAATACAGTCACATGAATGACAAATGACTGATGAGTCGTAGGTGGATGAATAAAAACAAGAGGATGACTCCTTACAGCAAAATGCTGAGAAACACGGAGCACTAGTAAAACTGCAAAGTCACCATTTTGTGAACATCATAATAAAGACTGGATTGGGCAAGAATTATTAAGTGTTGCTAAACTGGGGAGGGGAATAGATGTTTGTTGAGGAGCAAAATACTTAAATAATCTTAAAGCACCTTTCCAGATTGTCTGTTAGTTGAAAGAGGAAAAAGTAACAGTACAATGGAGACACAGAACACTTTGACCAGGTAATCAACAGTAACATCAACAAGTTCCTCACCTCAGATGTAATACTTTAACCAGGACACATCCCTTCTGTAGTAGTTTGATAGGGGATACATAAACACTAGTTAATAATTTGAAAGTATCACAAAAACTCAAATTTAAAAACATTCTACAATTCCCTCCCCAACCCCAAACACATTTCAATTTTTGTTATGGAGAACTGATCTTCAGGGTAAATAAACATCACCTAAAGACAGAGTTCATCTATCCCAGTATTTGATAATTTTAAGAGTTTGTTAGTTGAGTGAATACACCGTCTAGACTGTAAGATGCTTGGTCCCAAATAATGTCTTATCCACCTATGTTTCCTACCATCAGTTTCAACAGAAAACACAAAGCTAGTAGTTGGAAGAATGAGTCTCTAAACTAGGTAAATAGAATTTGTTCATAAGTTATGTAATATTCTATACTCCCATCTCAATCAAATGTTTTAAAGTATTTCTGAAAACTTTTTTTTTTTGAGTTGGAGTTTCATTCTGTCGCCCAGATGGGAGTGCAGTGGCCGCTCCCAGTCACCGCAGCCTCAACCTGCTGGGCTCCAGTGATCCTTCCACCTCAGCCTTCCAAGTAGCCGGAATTACAGGCGCGCACTACCATGCCCAGCTAATTTTTTTTTTATTTTATTGTAGAGATGAGGTCTCGCCTGCCCAACAGTATATTATATAATAAAAAATTAGAATTTAGAATTTGAATTTTAAAAATCACTCCCAATACACATGCATATACTAACTTTGACAAGTCTTGTACTTCAGATATTCAAAAAGAAAACTCAAAAATAAGCTAAAGTAACAATAAAATGTATGGATATATTGTAGTTAGAACTCAACTTTATTGTTACAACCAATTTTTATTTACAGAATATAAATCTCTTCAAAAAGATACATTCCTTCATTTAATCAATGGTAAAAAGCCTTATTAAACAGAAATAATGCCTAAACATCACATATTTAAACAGAAATACAAACAGCTTCATTAGAAGTTTATGAACATATAGTAACAATGTGTTTTTTATGTAAGCAGTTACATGAATGGGGCTTTTTTCTTCACTGCCAACCCCATTTTATCCACAGAACAAATTTTACTTAAATTAACAGTAGTAAAGTGTAAAAATTAAATTTTAAACATGAAAATATGAAACAAAAAACAGGAAGTATCTTCATTACCAAACAGATTAACAAATTCTCAGACACTCAGATACTTTCTGAGGCCTTTCAAAACACCTACATCAAAAGTTGCATTCATTTGAGAGGTATCAATACATTTTCAGTGCTGAGACTACTTGTAGCACTTACAGTATATACAAAGCAGCATTATACTACTATGGTTCACATTTGATAAACACAAATTTAAGCTTTATGCCACCATTTCCCAGTTCACCATACAGCTAATGCAATGACAGTTATTCATTTCATTTTTTTCTTCTGAAATTAAACAAGTAAATTATCATTTAATCGCATGGCATAATGGCATGTCTTCATAATAGTATATGTTAAAATTCAAATACTTCATATCATGGAAACTTGACCTAGTTGTATAAAGGCTCCTAAATACAGTACAGTAAAAAAGGTTCCTCTTTGCAGATTCCATTAATTTATAGTCACTTTAGTACAGATAAATACAAGAAACTACAGATTGGACAATAAAAATGTCAGTGTGTCACTACCTATAATTAAGTAGCAACATACCACAACCACAGCAAGTAAACACTCTCATCTCCTCCACTGAGGTCTTTTCCAGGTCACAGGAGCTAATCTGCATGGATACCACTGGGTTTTATCCTATCTCTGAAAGTTCCTTTATTGCGTTTTGAAATTTAATAAATGGAACTGCCTATAATTCCAATGGTTCAGTTCTTTTTCTTACTCTTTCATTAAAGTACAATATTTAATGTTTCCAATTTTTTATAGAGATAGGAGTATTAGAATGATTAATGGTATTAGAAATATTACTAGGTAAGATGTCGATCAAAAAACTGGGTTGAGTATTTTAGAGAGTATGAAAAGCTATAGGATTCACAATGAACACAGATATAATGATATTTTAACTCTGGTGTTTTATAACATCATTAGTATACCAAATGAATAAAGAAGGGCAAAAAAATTTCAGGAAAGAAACCTACAAAAACTTGAATTTTGATGCCTTAAATTTATAGTGTTTATAAGCATTGTCACTTTTTTCAATCCAAATAGTTCATTCCATTTCAAATTATAATCCAGAAATGAAAATTTTGTGTAAAAACTGTTCTGAAAGATCAAATTCATTATGGAATATATCCTCTTAGTTTTAGTTTTCAAGTATTCAAGTAATGCAAAACCAAGTATTTTTTGTTATAGTAACACATTTATAGGCTGAGCTTAAAAGATGGGGAAAAATTGATTTAAAATAACTGATACTTTTTTCTGTCCAAAGACATCAAGCCCAAACATGACACTATAATCGCACAATTGGTATGTAAAAGGGGGAAAAAAAGTAATTCACTGTAACAAAAAAGAATAATAATAAAAAAAGAATCAAAGCCAGATTGCCTTAATATGTTACTAAATTCACAATAAAAGGACATTCTAAAATCTAATAGACTAGAGAAAATCCAGAGCAAATCAATTTTGAAATAAAGATAAAGCTGTTTTACCACATACTTAAAATACTTTTTCCTCTGTGAATAATAACTACTACCATTTGCCTTCTGTGTAAAGTAGTGCAAGTTGCTGCCAATAACAAAATTCTTCTAGCATAAAGCATTGTTAACTTTGTCTATCAAGTGAATGACTGATTAATATCAAAAGTCTAAGTCTATATCACTTTGGAATGCAGTATAAAATGCTTATTAAAAACAATTTAAAGCAGAAAATCAAGGTATTATTTTCATTTATGTTATGAAGAAAGAAATTCATAAAATGGTACAGAAGGCTTCTGTGCAATATAAAAAAGAAACACTTGTATAATTTTAAAAGTGAAGGCTTTTTAACTTTTATTTGAAAGTGGAAGAAACTTTTTTCTTTAAATATGGAAGTTGTAGTTACAAATATTTATGAAGTTAAATATTTTTACTTCAGCAAAAATGGAAATAGCTGTCATTAAAAGATTATTTATGTCTTTTAATGACAACTAGAATGAACAACTTTAAATTTAGAGAAGTCATCTGAGATATGCTTAAATTGAACTAAGAGCTATTATCTGTAATATTTGCATATATGGGATTTAGATTCACATCGATATATAAAATTTCAAGGTGTTTTTTTGTAGAAAAAGGTTAACAACCCTGAAAAATAGAAAATGGTAATACTTCAGTTTGCAATCATTAAATTATATTTTTAATGTCTTTTAGCTTAGAATCATGACTTAAAGAATGAAGTTCTACTATTGTAACAGTGTATGAATTCACTGCTTCCAGAAATCTAACCTCACAAAACTAACGGCTGACTAAAAAATGATGAAAAATCTTATTAGGCACTGAGAGGCTAAATAAATAAGTACTGACATTGACCAAAGCCCATAAACCCTATTTCCAGTTCCTGTGATCTCACTGTGTAGCCAGAACTGTTGGCTATTTCTAGTCTAAAACCAACAAGCTGGATCATTTCCTTACAGAAAAATTTCTACACAGGGGAAGATAATGCAAAACAATACACAATCTCATATGCAAGATACAATTCACACTAATTTACAAATTTTTATTTACACTGTTTTATATACATTCCAGGCAGACCTAGTTGATGAGTTTTGTGCTCATATTGATCTCAGATGACCATGTGAACAGTATAATTTACTACCACGGCTCTTTGATTTCCAGAAAATGGTGGTAGCATGGGGTTAGGAGAGAAAAATCATTACTGGTCAGGTAAGATCATACAAACGAAGTGGGGGAGAAGGGGGGAAATTGTGGAATTTTGCTTGTAAAAGCATCCAGGCCACTATGGTCTATTGACTAACACTGAATATACATGAATGCCACATCTAACAGCCGTTTTCATATATACAAAATGAGCTTACTACTAGTTTTTAGGTAAGGCATTCAAGTTTCTCAGCTGAACATAAAAAGGCAACAGACATCTCAGCAAGCCAAAGGACAAACTTTAAGAGGGATGATTTTAGAGCGCTGTTGAGATTTACCCTCCCTTTAGAATCCCTTAAATGGTCAACATAAAGGGAAGCAATTTTGAACCCTATTGCTAGCCTGCACCATGATCCCAAAAACCTATACAGGAAGTAGAGACATCACAACACCCAAAATCTGGCGAAAGAGTGGGAGAAATACATTAAATATTTTATTTTGTTCCCAAGATCCAATGTATATTCCCAGGGCTAAAGTGGGAAACTTTACTCCTGGTTACATTCATTTCTATATGAATTGCTCTAAAACACAATAGTGTCACAGCTAGTAGCTATGCACAGTCTATTAGCAATGGCTCAGTGAATCTCTATTCATAATAGTTTGAAGAATACAGAGCAAGGTAGAAAAACTATCTTCTTTCCTCCCGTAGTTGTATAAGATATACACTACTGAACTTTTGAAGGCAGAAAGGAAAAAAAGAAAAAGAAAAAAAAAGTCAAGATACCACATATTATTTATCTGTTCTATGAGAATGTTCTAACCATAGAAAAAATTCCACCAAAAACAAATTTTCAAGTTTATGCTACTATTATAAAAAGGTACTAATTATTTAACTGATTCTATTCACATAATCAACTAGACAAACTCTACTGATCTTACAGTAATATGGTTTATACAAACAAAAGTGAACATTTATAATATTGGGGAGGTAGAAACCAAATCTTGGTCTAACACTGTTATAGATACAAACGTATTTTAAGATTCTATGTATGTAACTAGAATTTACCATTTAAAATGGCCTTTAAGTGTTCCTACTTACTTCATTAGCTTTAAAAATCTTGAGATAATCCAAGTATTTTTTAAAGCACTTGTCTGAGAATGTAAGTCATTTGGAATAATACGTCAGACTCCCAGAAGATTTCTCAGAGGATAAATTTGTAGTTGCATATTTTGAATATGCAGATCCAGTAAGCCAACTTTGTACATGGGCACTTATGTGTCCAAAGTGCAAAGCTTGTCAGACTAATTTTCTAAGTAAAGTTAATCGTGACTGCTCAACTATGCAGAGCAGATGTCAAAACCTGAAACCTACTTATCTATACCAAAGATCTAACTTGCTTCCATATAATAACTGCCTCCCTCTCACCCCTAAACACAAGACATAAAAACAATAACAAGAGAAATAAAAACAAACAGCAGAAGCCCTCCCCATGACTATTTCTGCTTAATTCACATTTTGTTATTTGTCAGATTTTAAGTGTACAAGATAAGCGTCCTAAATGTTCCTTATTTAATTCTTTAACTGCCTCAACATATTACTTTGAATTTACATGTGTCAAGTAATCATCACTTTAAAGACAAGGAACCAAACTAAAACATGAAACTAAAATGTAAGGAATGAATCGGTAAAAAAGAATTAACCTAAATAATAATTTCTTATTTTCGAGTATGATAAACTTTGGATATTTGTATACAAAGCAGTACTAGCAACTATTAAATAATCAAAAACACAGAGCATCTCAATAAGTAAAACAAAATTTTTGGTTAGAAATAATTTGATACAGTAAAATTTTAAAAACTGAAACTAGTAACATATGACCATATTTAGCACTTAAAAACATTATTTAATACAGGTTTTGGTAACATTAATTCATACTTATTCCAGGATTATATGGTAAATATTTATATTTATACTGCCAGACTATGTAGAAAGAGGGGGAGTTAAGTCCAAGTTATAGTCCCCCCAAAAGAAATGCTTTCTAATATTCAACTCAACAAGATGTACCACCAACAGAGACTGAGTGAGTGTATTTCACCCTCCTAAACAGATATTTTTTACATGAGCATCCTAAGTTATCTACATCAGTCAATGACTGGCATTTCAAGAATAAATGATTCATTTTACTTACAGTGCATCAAGATTAAAAGGTTACACTGAACAACTAGAATGTTTACTAAAATTAATCTTATTAAAGTAAAACTTAAAGAAAAGGTATCTGGAACATTTTCATTGCTTATACTCAACAAACAGATGAAACAGATGAAAACAGTCACAGAATCAGGTTAAATTTATAATAAATAATTCACATAAAACATAGATTAAATTATCAAAGAAAGGCTTAAACTGACATCTTTATGTCTTTTGCAGATTTTATAAATTTCTAGTCCACCACATACTGATGGGCAGTAGGTATATTTCTTGACATCAGTCTATTTAAAAAATAGAATGATTGTTTAGAGGCATAATTTGTAAAGCAAGATAACCAAATTAAATAACAGAATTTTAACAAATATCAGCTTTTTGGAATTTCTTAAGAAAAGATTCAGAAGCACTGCTCAGGTCCTTCAGAATAATTAAATCTCTTCTTTACTCAGGCACTTTCAATGCAGTAACCTCAGGCTTCATTTTAAAGTACTGGTTAAAACGAACAATTGCATACCTAGTGAGAAAAACAACAACAAAATTAGTCATGGTTTATAAACTTATACTTCTACTCACTCTTCTTAACTTTTTTTTTAAGGAA
This sequence comes from Carlito syrichta, assembly GCF_000164805.1. Lineage (NCBI taxonomy): Eukaryota > Metazoa > Chordata > Mammalia > Primates > Tarsiidae > Carlito > Carlito syrichta. The sequence continues at coordinate 778,244 of NW_007253118.1, forward strand.
GATTTTCAAAGGATGTATTTTTAGTTTATTGCACCACCTACTGGACACTTTCCTAACACTGCGCACACTTAACAGCTTACAGCAGATTTCTTCACAGACCAATTATTAAACGTATGCAGCTTTTATAATACTTGACTGAAAGTGTTAACTGCAATGTTCCCTATGAATTCTAAACATTAATTCAAACAAAAGAAGAGATAAATGTAATTCATTTAATAATATTTAACTTACCCAAGGAAATCAAACTCAATAGTGGAGTATTTGGCTTGAATCAAAGCCCACAATCCCCAAAAGAAATGAGAAGCCTTAAAATAAGGAAAGAAAAATTAAGAATTATGATAATGCACTTATTTTAAAACAAATGCTTTAGAGCAAATGTCAAATTGTTCATTTTGTCTTCTTCATAGACTCCAGGCATGATTATTTTCGTTCTTGCTATTAATTTTATATAAAATCCATACCATATTAGTTACTTGGTGGCTATAGATGACTTTCATCCATAACAAAAGAGGTTATGGTAAATTATAATCACCTAAAAAATGGAGCCCAATTTCTGTGACTTGTTTTTTTATAAAGCAGAGCTTAGCATTAGCACTGATACAGGTTATTTTTAATAGTTATAACTGCCAACAGGCTTTCCAATAACATGTTATTTTCAAAGGCCTTTGTTTCCTGACATAAAAATATAAACAAAAAAGGAAATCTATATCTCAGAAATAATAAATATATTTAAATGTGAAAAATGTTCTAGGGGATGAGAAACATCTGAAAACCATTTTATTGACTTGATTCTGCATAATGGACCACAATATACAAGGGGGACCCCAAAAAACTCAGAATTATCTTTTGGAGGAAGGTCCCTTGTAGTACACTCTGAATTTGTCCCTCCAGATTAAACAGTTAACCAGTTTTTGTCTGGAAGTCTTGAAAAGGCTGTGTGACAATTTGCGGAAGAAACATTCCAAGCTGTGACAAACAGGTGACTGGTTCTTCCACCATGACAACGTATAGGCCCACACCATGCTGAGTGCTCACCAGTTTTTGAGCCAAAATGCCACTAACCCCATGCCCCACTCTCCCTATTCGCCCAATCTTGCCTGAGCAACTTGTTTTTTTGTTTCCCCAGATAAAAAAGTCCTCAAATGAAAACATTTTGCCAATGTGGAGAGGTGAAACAAAAAAAATGGCAGAAGCACTAAAAGGTATCAAAATTGATGAGTTCAAAAACTGTTTTGAAAGTTTGGGATCTGAAAAAGCATCCTGATAGGTGTACTGCATCAAATGAAGAAGACTTTAAATTGAATGAAGTTTAAACATGTAAGAATACACAACTTTTTATAAATAAATTCCATGGTTTTCCTGATTCCTCTCATAGAATAACTGACACCTTACTTACGTCAAGAAAAATATGGGTCTTACAAGCTTACAGGGAAATAATTGTGTAATTAGCATCTGTAGAATAACTGTATATGCTTTACAATCTATTTTCAGTTAAACATGGTAATATTTCAAAACTCTGTTACTTCTTAAGAAACACTTTAACAATTCTAACGAGAAATACTCTAAGTAGAAAAAAAGTAAAGAGAAAGTTTTTGTTTCAGCTAATTTCACTATTAGTAACAACAAAAGGGCTCTAAGAAAAAAATTCTCAATAGCTGTGACCTTGGTATTTTAAAAACCCTTATTTGGTAGGTGAAGCAGTACAATACACCAGAAAGAATCCTTAATTTGAATTACAAGATGCAGAGGTTCAAGTTCAGGCTCTGCTTTGGTAACCTTTAAGTCACAAATATTTAGTGTCAGATCTATCATTTATATGATGGAAATATTATTAGCTATTCTGTATTCTATGCAGGATTGTTTTAAAGACTAATGGAAATAATATATGTAAAAAAATGCTTTCAATCTAAAGATCTCTAAAAAGAATTTTGCTGTAAAGAGGTTGCTTGAGCCCAGGAGTTTGAGGCCAGTCTGGGCAAACAGTGAGACTCCTTTTATTGGGGGGGAGGAGAAGGCAAGTGGGGTGGTGCACGCCTGCAGTCCCAGCTTCAGAAAGCCAGGGCCAGAGGATGGCTTAAGACCAGGAGTTCCAGGCTGCAGAGAGCTACAATCCCACCACTGCACTTCAGCTGGGGCAACAGCGCAAGGTCATCTCTCTCTCTCTCTCATACTCTACACACACACACACACACACACACACACACACACACACACACACACACAAAATATAACTTTCTATCAAATACAGGTGTAGAAAAGAACAAACAAGGTAGTAAAGAATAAACAGCTAAAGTCACTTGCACATGAAGCATAATGGTTTAATTAAAAAACAAACAAACAAACAAACAGGTTCTGGAATGCGATTTTGAGCACTTAAGTCTTTCCATGACTTTGTTTCCTCATCTGTAAAATGTAGGTAGTAACAGTACCTACACCAGGGCCAGGTGCAGTGGCTAACACCTGTAATCCTAGCACTTTGGGAGGCCAAGGTGGGAGAATTACTTGAGCCTAGGAGTTAGAGATCAGCCTAGGCAACATAGCAAGACCTCATGTCTACAAAAAACCCCCCAAAAGTTAGTCAGGTGTGTGGTGCATGCCTATAGTCCCAATTATTTGGGAGGTTGAGGCGGAAGGATCACCTGAGCCCAAGATGTTGAACTATGATGAGCTATCATCAATAAAATGTTAGCTACGGTTGTTATATAAAGTTGGAATGATAAAAATGATAGATTTTTAAAAATGATCTTCATTATACCTAAGAAGTATCTTAGGTATTGAGAAATAGGATTATAAAATTTCTTTTGAAAGTCTAAATCAGAGTTTCTGAAAATAGTCCATGAACCCATGAGAGGTTTCTGAGGCCCAAAACTAATTTCATGATAATACTAAAAAGTTACTTGTCTTTTTGATAATGCTAAATATTTGCACTGATGGTTCAAAAGCAATGGAGGGTGAAGCTACTGGTGACTTAATGTAAGCTAAGGAAGTGGCAGCAAAGTGTTCTAGTATAATAGTGTAATTCTTCACCACCACACAATCACTAAAAAAGGTCTTCTATAAAGTCATTAAAATTATTAATTTTATTAATCCCCATACCCTAGAATACGTGTTGTTCTAAAACTCTATGGGAAACAAAGAACTGAAGACCACATGTTCTCACTCATAAATGGGCTCTGAATATAAATCACATTAGCACAAGGGTGGGATCGGCAGCTGCTGGGCATTGCTAGGAGAGGGAGAAAGGGAGGAAAGCAGGGGACACGTGACAACACAATGGGTACCTGGTCCACTACCAGAGGGAGTGAGAGCCAGTTAGAAACCCAAACTTTGCATGTGTGCAGCCTACTTATTTAGTAAATCCTCATTTGTACCCCACAATTCCATAATAAATTTAAAAAATTTTTAAATAATAAAATAAAATTCTGTGAGACAAAGTAGGAAGTGCACATAAAGCATGTCTACTGCGTACCCAAAGTATAATGGTTGTTCCAGGAAAAGTACTTAGGTAACAGAGTTGTGAATTAAATTTGCACATTTTAAATGGAATGCCATTTTTACTTGAAAAAATGATATACAAACTAGAGTTATCAAATTTGATATTTGGCATATATTTTCTTAAATATAACATAAAAAAGATAACTTGTCATTTCAGTGAAAATAACTGACATTACTTGTTGCCAATGATAAAATCAAGTTTTCAGCCCTAAAATTAGAAACTGAGAAAAGTTGTATTTGATTCTGTGAGCTGAACAGTTTCTCTGTATAGTCTTATAAGCTTTTCTGATGTCACTTGTGATGATATCAATGTATGTGATCTTTTGACACAAGATGTGTCAACATTTGAGAGCTCTATACAACTCAATGAACCAATATTTTCCAAATAACTAGTAATGTCAAAATTTTAAAAATCACATACAGGTAAAAGAATAATTCAAACTGCAAGATAAAACAATAGATTTTAATGTAATACGTTAAAATATTAATTGACTGCAACTAATCTTCTAATGTAATCGAGTAAAAAGTAAACTGATTGCAACTAACCTTTAAGAAACTTCCACTTGCTGAGTTTTGGTATAGTATTAAAAAAGAATGTCCACAATTATCTAAAAAGGCAAAACATTCCTCTTTTCCAACATATGTGTGAAACTATTTTTTAATACACTTCAACTGAAACAATATATCACAACAGATGGAATGCAGACATAAGAATCCAGCTCTGTTCTATTTAGTCAGACATAAAGAAATTTGCAAAAGTATAAAATAATGTCATTCTTCTCACTGTTTTGAAAATTATTCTTTTCATTTTAAAAAATGGTACATATGTTAACATGTAATGAATTTATTTTAAAATATGGATATTTAATAAATATTTTCCAGAGTCACTTGGAATACATCTCAAGTAAGAGGGTATGTTGACAATTAAATTGAATACCAGGTCCAAGTTATTTTAGCCTGGACCATTTATTTTAAAACATGTATACTCTGACCTTATTCAGACTTGCTTTTCCCCTTATCAAAGCAGCTTATGATGTATACATACTGTCTTCTTAATGACAAATAAACAAGAGAAAGAAAACAGTACTTAAGACTCATCTATAAGAAATAAGAGGAATATACAAAAGTATACAGCATGAAACATCACAGAGTATGCAGAAACAAGATGATTCTGCTAAAGCAGAAGTAGGAGGTGGGAAATACAGTAGTAGGAAATAAGACAGAATCCCTTTGAGACTGTGACATCTTATCAGACCCCACATGTGAGAACTTGGGCTGAAATCCCTCTCCTTTCAGGAATGCCGTGTTCAATTTTTCTCAGCTCATATGTGAGTTACTGACCCCAACTAATGGACTTTAAAATATATACAAACCTAAGAGTGTGACATTTTGAGAGCTTTGCTCATGTCAGGCTGCACTTTGTCAGTCATTTTTTCAAATGTGGAGAGTTCAGACCTTGACATGCTTTGGAGCTTTGAAGCCTTGTCCCAACAACACCAGCACCACTCTCTAGCGTAAAGGGACTATAGGTGTCTTCATGGATCCTTCCAGTGTTGGTAAAGCCAGTTTCTCCCAAGAAACTGATCATACAAAAGTACACTTAAACTTTAATCTGATTTTACTTTCCACAGAGGCCTGCTTCCATCCCAGCTGAAAAACTAGATTTTAATAATTTTGGAACTCACTCATTATGTGGTTAATGTTCCTCATCGATTCAGTGTATTCCCTGTGAAATTAGTTCAAGTTGTTCTTTCCCTCTATAAGCAGTGTGAATTTAAGGGGGGGAAATGTTCTTTACGGCAATAAACTGTGTGAGTCATGACATCATACTTTGATAATTTCCTTATTTTCACCATGCAGAACAAAATTGTGTCAAAAAGTCAATGAGAAAACTTTTTAAATTAATGGTAAATACTGTCAAATGCTATGGAAAGATTAAGTAAGATAAGGACTAAAATGTTTATATTGGGCTTTAGAAATTAAGCCTTACCTGAGCTTTTTTATAGTAGTGAAGGAAAAGGCAGACTGCAGTGGTCTGCAGAATGCATGAAAAATAGAGAAAGATCGAGAGTTTCCTTTTATTTCACTCTCATTCTCAATAATTTATACACTCAAACACTTGAGATATGACAGGCACTTTATAATCAGTGGGATGAAATTAAGAATTTGTAAGAGAAGAAGATTAGCTTAAAAAAAAAAAGTTGTGAAAAAGAAAAGAAAATGTATCGAAAGAAAAGTTGATGATCTCAGTGAGGCAGTCATGTGAGAGTGTTCTGCTATACTCTTTTTATCCTGAAGACAGCAATAAAGGCCCTGATGCAACAATGTCACACATCTCAGAAGAGAAAGGTCAAGAAAAGCACACAGAGCAGGGAATCATCAGAATTTTGATAAAATAATAAGAACTGAGACAAAAACTGGCTTAATCAATGAAGGGTTTTTTAACAGTTTCTTAATGAGGAAGAAATAGGGACTTGGTATCAGAACCTGAAAGTATAATGAACTTACTACATACCTTATGTGAAACCATAAGCATATGTAAATTCAGGGGACATGCTAAATTATTTAGAAATATTATTTTAAATGTATTGAAGTTTTGTATTGTCTCTGTCATCTTTTGTCCTTTTTAAAAATCAGACCTTCTACTGAATGTATGACATTTTATGGATATAGTTGTAGCACATTTCATGGAGATTAAAAAAAATATTTAAATCTCATTAAATAAGTTTCCTTACAACTCCAACTTGCTAATAATTTTACATAGAAATGGGTGTTAAATTTTGCCACAAAATGTTACTTTGTAAATCTTATTTGCCCTTCTAAATTATAAGCTTTTGAAAGAATGCACTGTTTAATTCCTTTAAATTTCCAATGTGCTTAGTATCTGATTAATGAATATTTATAAGCAATTGGGTGATCAAATCAGAAGTAATTGTATTTTTCAATACCATGTGTAGGTAAAACCAGTTTCCCAAAATAACATGTTTGACATCATAAAGAGTTTGCAAGATAATACAAGTTAGCTCTCTAATAGCAAATAGTGGGATCAATGACTAAGAGTTTATGAGCTATGTATACTTTATGTGGAAATAAATTCAATGCCTTAGGAGTATGATAAATTAATTTATGGGAAAATACAAATTACAGCAACAATAATATTCCTCTTATTAATACAAAAATTGGCTAAATGGAATATTAAGCTGATTCTGAAGTTCATTAAATGACCTAATGAGACAGAAAACCTTACATTCTCTACTTTAAGGTCATGTTTAAATTGAGTAAATAGAAACAGTAGGTATACTAGAACCAGCTGGAGAGCATGCCATTAATTGAACCAACAGTTCTGCAGAAAATAGACATCAGAACTGCAGGTAAAGTCACATTTCAGCATACCCTCTTACTTGAGATGTATTCCAAGTGACTCTGGAAATATGCTTCTCTTAAGATATTGAAAACAGTACACCTATGAGCCACCACTAGGGTCTGTTTGTAAAGACAACATGGCAAATATTCCCCGTGTCTGTCATATGAAGTTCTATTAAAACTAAAAAGTAGCAGCTAAAATAACTTGAACCTGGTATTCAATTTAATTGTCTAATAACTTAGTTGAAAGCTCATTCTAATGCATCACAGTTTTTTCAAAAGATAATTTTAAAGAGCTAATTTTTAAAAGACAAATGCATATAAAAAGAATTGGGTCTCAAAAATAATAATAAAGCATTAAAACACCAAAGCAGCTGGAAATAACTGCTTATCGAAAGAAAGTCAAAAAGACAAAACACTGGATAAGTCATGAAAAACATAATTCTTATGGTCCTTCCAACCTACTTTTATCACAATAGCATTAAGAAATAGTGATAATACACTGCAGAAAACCTCCTTTCCGATAAAATCTGTCTTTGATGTAAAGAAAGAAAATACACACATTAAAAAAAAAAACAAAAAAACCTTTCACATATTAATCCTAATCCTAACAAGAATCCATTCATTAAATAAATAATTACTGAGTACCTACTATATGGTCAGGGCCTGAGAACATAGTGAATGAAACAAAATTTTTGTCTTTGAAAGCAACACAGTGGGGTAATATAAATTGTAAATAATAATGTTCTTTCATTATTTTGAACAAAGAGTCACAGAGTTTAAATGGAAAATTTTTTATGAGATAAAAATGTAGAAACTTTTAAAATTACTGTAAGAACCTTTCACTAATTGCTCACATTTATACTTACCAATGCAAATTGATTCACTTGAATGAAGAGTATTTCTACTTCCTTTTCTGTAACTTCAGTCCCAAAACCCTTGAATTCTTTGTAGGCTTCAAGGTAAGACCGCAGCCATTGGCCCTGCAATTCTCTGTCTGGATAGAGACTATAGTCTACATCACTCACACCTTTAGGGAATAAAAAAAAAAACACATACTCTTCTGCATATATTAATAATCCCTACCACCACCATTTTTTTAAATTAAAAAAAATTAAAATTCCCTTTTGGCTGGAATACTAGATGTATATTAAGAGTAGTTTCAATCACCTACATCAGAAGCCCAAAATCTCTAATTTAATAGGCACCCCAGAAAATTCTTAAGCACACTAAACATTTGGGGGCACTATCTCAAAACTATAGCTATAAAACTTTTATGACCATGACTCACAGTAAGAAACACATTTTACTGAGACTTCATACATATACTACCTGATATTGAGTTTCACAAAACAATATTTACCCCAATTCTATCTTCCAACTCTGATATTTTCTATTTCTATTATTTTTTCATTCCTTGCTTTTTTTTTTAAAAGGTCATTGCCCCTAATTTCATTTTATAATCTACATTTGAAAAAGACTAACCTAAAAGACAAAGTTCATAATATTTTGCCTAGCACTCAAGGTTATTCACAAGTTGGGCTAAATCTACCTCACTAGTCTTAAAACCTTCTATTCTCCTTCATGAATAAGTACCTTATCTTGAGGTTTTGTTCCCCTTTCCTGCAATGCCCTCCCAAAGTCTACCTAACTTTTAGCTCAATTTTTTTCTCCACAAGTTTTAGCTCAAGTTTTAGCTCAATTTTTTTCTCCACAAAACCATTCAAATTCAAAGATCACTGGAGTTTTCTCTCTTGTATCTACAGCTGTGACTATCTCTATTATTAACATAGTGATATCTCATTATATGCACAGTTGGTTTCCTTGCCTACAGACATGTAATAATATGTATAAGCATATATATGAAGCTATGGCATGTATACTACAAACACATAAATTAAAACTCTTTCCCAAATTAGTTCCCAGTCTGGTAATCTGAAGTATATAAACCTACATGAGTGCATAAAGTTATACAAAATACAAATTCAACAATGTAAAATTCCTACTAAGTATAAACCATCCAGGGACATTTCCTAATCTTTAGTTTTAGAGCATTTCAAGTTTCTAGGCAGTTATATGATGAATTTTACATTAATTTTGCTTATATAAAAAACTAGTGATTTTAGATAAAAGTGATTATAGATTAATGGGGTAAAAAAAAAAAAGTTAACAGTCAACTTTTCAATATTTACAGCCAAAGACCAAAACAAACAAAAAAACCATTGAGCTTTTCTGAATATTTTAGTGAGCAAACATTCCCAAAGTCTGAGTTTATAACAAAAAGAGTAAAAGCTTTTAACTGATTATAAATTAGGTTCTCAGCCGGGTTCAGTGCTCAGTCTGTAATCCCAGCACTTTGGGATGCTGAGGTGACTAGAATTGCCTGAGCCTGCAAGTTCAAGACCAGACTGGGCAACTTGGCAAGACCTCGTCCCTACAATAAATAAAAAATTAGCCAGGTGTGGTAGCGCGTGCCTGTAGTTCCAGCTACTTGGAAGGCTGAGGTGGAAGGCTTGCTGGAGCCCAGCAGGTGGATGCTGGGGTGGCCATAAGTGTGCCACTGCACTCCGGCCTGGGTGACAGAATGAGACTCCAACTCAAAAAAATAAAAAATAAACATTAGGTTCTCATCTTAGTTCTCTGGTATTTAACTGTGACGCTGGTGAGTTACTTTCTTGATTTGTAAAATGGGAATATGACCTTACAGGATTGTTGTAGAGGGGGGAAAAAGCTATTTGTGAAGTATCTTGCACTAAGGCAGGTTTGAACACAAGCCACAATCACTATTTTTCTCCTATTCATTTTTTTTAAATGATGATTAAGAAATAAATTTTGGTCATCTCTTTCCTCCAGCAATAAACAAAAACAAAGAAAAATGATGAGTAGCAAGCGGGAAAATGTTGCTCCTGCTCCTAACTGATCTTTACAAAAAAGAAAAAAAAGATTCTGAAAAAATCATTGTAAAGTTAAGTAAGCCCTTGGGTTTTACCTGCAAATTCATTGAAATGGTTTCCAATATCATATGCCAGGTAGTTGTATCCAGAATATTCATAATCAATGAACTGTACATCACCTATGTGAGACACAAAAACAAAGACATTAAGAAATCACATATAAGACCAGAAAATTCTTATGCTATTTGTAATTAAATAGCTTCCAATATCTTGTCTCATGATATGTGCTTGGTTACATGCACTTCTGAGACAATACAGGGTAAGGCTGTGAATTTTATGGCAATGAGCTTTACAAAATTCAAATTATGTCCCTTGGTCAACAGCTTCTTTGTGAACACCAGTGTGCACTTTATTAAAGAAAAATGAAAATATGATCATTTTCCAAGTTCAAACAAATGCAAAATATGTCTTTCACCACATGGGGGCATCAGTTACTTAAGAACTCAAGCTTAATTAGAAATGAAAATTATGTATTTGAAAATTGTTAATAATCTGTAATATCAATAAAAACAACAGATACTCCAATAAATTTATAAGCTTATCAATATATGGAAATAAAACAAACTTTCAAAGACTTGAATTCTGTAAATCTTGCAATAATGCTATAATATTTGCTGATCAACTTAACAATATCACTAATTTAAGAAGTTAGTAGCTATCATACTCTTACATTTTCCTGGGATGCTACATAACTAAGGTTTCCATATCTGAGTAGCATTAGGGTGGTGGATTTATCTTTTAAAAAGAGCAAAGGTATAGTTTCTTCTAACATTTATAAATTTGGAAAAATTTTAAATAAGCTAAATAGAATCCTATTCTAAATTACTGCTACTTTTGCCACATATATATATGCATGTCATTTTAATGCTCCAAAGATAGGCCCTTTCCTAGGAACATACTGCTACTTATGAATTTTTAATTTTTGAGTACTGAATATTATAAAGGATTTGGCTCAACAAAGATATAGGTCCTGTACAGAACAAGAAAAAAAAAAAAGAGAGAGAGAGAGACATTTAAAAAAAAACCAGAAAACCATAGGTCACTGTCTATACCACGGATCACAAACTCAAAGGCCTACAGGGTAATGGAGTTAAAATGGATACATGAACAGAGATGGCCGTAATAACAGATCTATAAAATGCTTAACACTGCACAGTTACACTGTCTTTTAAACATCAAGATGAAGAAAACTAACTCTTGATCTCTAAACATTGGTATTTATTTCCCATATAAAAACTGCTTTTGAACTATCATGTCTTCATACAAAATTTTAAGTTTAATCTGGAGAGGTATGTTGGTCATACTCAAACACAGAGGACAAAACTTTATATAACCAAAAAATGTTATGGCAAATGTAATGTTCAACATAACAATCTTAAAAAATTTAAATATAATTTTGTTAATATATAATTTTAAACATGTATAAATAAGTAATGTCTTGAACAAAGTGAGAATGATCAAAGTATCATATCCTGGTTATTAAAACCTAATGCATTGTTATAATAAATGTAAGAGTTTAAAATGTTGGTGACAATAAATCACGGCAATTCAACTACTTCAAGTATTACATTCTCACATTCATAGAACATATTCCAAGTCTTACAGTTAATCAAATTACTAAACTGCAGAATGAGAAGTAGGAACATGTTTTAAAATCTATTTTCTAGGAATCATCGAGAGTGAGAGAGTAAAGACCACCATCATGATAAAATACTTGAGGCATAAAAATAAAACCATGAAATCTCATTTTAAAAATAATGACCAGGGGAATTACAAATGTCATATGAAAGTAGGCACTAAATAGTAAACATGCTGTGATCCAATTATGAAAATATTATGCCTAAAGAGAAAATATATATAAAAATAATGAACAAGGGAAAAAAAGATGAATGGAAATACACCAAAACAAAGTGCTTCAATTATTACAGGTGATAGACAAGTGACTTTTTTTTCTTTTATTTTTCTGTTATTTTAAAAATTCTTTACAACAAATATTACTTTTTGGAGGAAAAATGTTATTCTGAAAGAGAATAAGGTGAATTCTGTATATAACACTATCCATAAGAGACTAAACACAACAATTTGGGAGATACTTATCCACCAGCTTTCAGAAAATCAGGATACGAGATCTACGAAGTTGCACAACTGAGCCAAACCTAACAGTTTTAATATATAATTTTTTATACTGCAGCTGTTGATTGCTTTAGCTCTTTAAACACAAATTCTTGTAGAGCTCATATTAAGTTTTACATGCCAATAAAAATACACAGCCCAGTCCTGAAGCTTACTTTTGCCACATAAATAAAAGCTTCAATTTTAATTTTCAAAATTATATTTAGAATTTGGCAAATACAGTTAAAGTGGCAGGTAAAACATGCCTGCTTGTAAAGTAAATACAATTTAATTAAAGCATAGCTCATTTTAACAAACGTTAAAATCTGTTTCAGTACGAAAATTTTAGCAATGACTTTTTGTAGTAACATTAATTCATTACAACTAGCCTTTATTTTTAAATGCTATGTTGAGTTTATAAATTATGAAATTTAAAAAATAAGAAAATGAAGCTAACAAGATACAGATGAGGCTGTTACCAGGCTCCGTGCATGTGAACAAGTGATGCGATAAACCTCCAGTCAGTGCGTTTAAGAAGCACGGGGTGCGCCGCCACATGGCAGCAACAATGGCATACCTAATCTGTAGCAGATGAAGAAAATTTGGCAAACTCACATTGTACAAGACACAAAGCTTAAAAGGAAAAAAAATTTTTTAAAAATCTGCATTGACTATTCCTTTTCAAACTATTGCAAACAAAGTGGAACTCAACCTTAAATTTAATCTTCTGCAATGAAATAAAATGAAAGAAGCCTACTTCTCTTAGGGTGCCAGAAAAATCAAATTACTAGAAAATGATTTCCTATCAACAGAAAATACATTTTTTCCATCTATAAATTTAACTTCTGATTTGTAAAATTTCCCATTGTTTAAAAGAATGTCCACATCACCATTAATAATTAACTAGCTCATATGGCATGACCATCTTGTCAATTCTTTAAGACATGAATTTTTAATTGGGGTTTCAAGGATGGAAAGGCAATGAAGAAGACAATGAGAAGACAATGAGAATGCTCCCTAAAATTTTATGTGTATGTGTATTTTCTAAGGAGATTCTCAATTTTCTAGATTCTCAAAAGATCCCTGATCTATAAAAGTAAAGAACCACTATTTTAAGGTATATGACTGTTATTTTATGTATCCTTATATAATTAGCACAATGATAAGAATGTAATGGGTAAAGCATTAATTAATGAATAAAACTGTACTTTTAATTTTCAAAAGCTAGTTTGTTTTTTATTACTGTATTTCTTGCACAGCTTCACTACAGCAATAAAATCCACACACTACCATTCAAATCTAAATCTACCAATTTTTAAAGCACTTTAAAACCAAAAAATAACGTATTATCTATGGTTATATAATTATCACATGATATGTTTGCCAGGATGCCTTTATTTTATTGTTAGAAGAAAAGGGGAACAATGAAAAGCAAAACAGTCAAGATGAGAACCTGAAAATCCTTCCAACTTACCCTACTTGTTCTGCATTGTTAGGTAGATGCAAAGAGAACAATGAGAAAACTAACTATAATCATACTAATGTCAGAAAAATGTTTTCTCTTCTCTCTGTTATACAGAAAAAAGCAGGGAGTGGGAAACTTTCCCTTCATTTCTCCCTCTGGTGTCCAGTAGTACTCTGTACATCATCACCATAGCACTCATCGTAAGTATTTGTTTAGTGATCTGACTCCTCTGCTACATAATACATGATCTCCTGGGAGGAAAATAAACCTCTTTCTTCTTTCATCATGCGATCCAGAGTAATTGCTAGCACACGGAATATTCAAATGCTAGTGGAATAAATGAAGATTTTGCAGAGAATGCTGAGACATAATAATAACACATGTTTGGAGTTGGGGAGGAGACAAAACAAGCATGAAATAATAAAGAAAGAAATGTGGCATTTCTGACATTCTTATTAAAATATATGACTGAACACATAGTAGGTCAAATGCATAAGTGGAAAAAGCAACAACACTTAAACTGGCAGATGTTTAGGTCACTCAAATGCTATTTTAAGTCACTTTTCTTTAATAGTTCAGGTTTTTACAACCTTTTGACATTTAAGCTATTTTATTACCTGACTTAGGGATAGTTTATTTTCTGCTAACTAGTGGTCTATCTAGAATACAAATTAAAATACAGTTAAAGATTATCCTTCATTAAAAAAACTCCATCATGAAAAATATAGGTTACTAAACACAAAAATGAATTTGCATTTGAATTTTAAAATAAAGCTAATAAAACTCTTCTTAAGTATTAAAATATCAATAAAATAATCACAACTACACCAATGCATTCTCACAAATAATAATAGTAATAGAGTGGATAAGATTTAGGGTCAATCAAATAACTAGGAATGGTGACTCATTCATTTTCTATTAAGACTGTAAAATTCTTTTTAAAAAAAGAAAAAAAAAGGTTTATTCTTTAATTCCCAGGAAAAGCTTTCCTTTTCTTCAACTCATTTGTATTTCCTTAAAAAGCTACAAATCAGGTGTAGTTTGCTAACAGAAAAAATAAAGTGATCATCGTTCCTAAAATTTAAAGTTATATATTAGATATTTATATGTATGAGCTTTTAAGAAGAAACGGGAAGAGTAAGAGAAAACAATCACAAAAAGTCATCAGAACTTAAGACATGAGACTGCAATCTCAAAAGTTTTAGGAATTACTTTACGTGTCAGCAGTTAAAGGATTAGTTGAAATTAAAATATTAGATTTAAAATCAGTTAGACAATAAGCAATATTACAATTTGTTCTACTTAGTATAAAGTCTATAAAATTAATGATTTATTTAAAAGTTAACTGGTAAGTCCTATAGTTCCATAGCAAGAACCACTGCTCTTAGTTTTCTTACTACATATCAAATTCTATCATCATATCATTAAGTATTATTTTCTTACCTTTAGGATGTCATTTCACTGAAGGCAAGGAATGGGCCGCTGTTTACCAATCACCTAAACTCCTGGCACTATCTTTTCAAAAATCTTGACAGCTACCATCAACTTCAGAAAGGAAGCTCAACTCTTCTCCCACATTCCTGTGTCCTGTCAACTGGCATGGTGAAAGCAGGTAGAAGCAGTTTTTCTTCCTGCAATGCCTACCAGTTCCTGTAACATTCGCATGTGAAAATGCCTACAAACTGCAGGGTGCTCATAGTCTGTTATGTGTGTATGAATGTGTAGATATGAATACATATACCCATACATATAATTTTTAATTCTAAATCATAAGTTATAGCTAAGATAGAAACTATAAGTTGCACTTAAAAACAAACTACATTGTCATGTCATACCTATGAGTCATAATTTCCTAGTTATAGGACATAACTTTCTGATCTATAATAACCATTTTTCACCTTTTTAGGATCAGATACATTTTATAAAATGATGCTTAATACAAGGGTTGGCAAACTATGTATGTTCAGCCCAAATTCAACCTCCACCTGTTTTAGGGAATAACACTTTGTTGGAACACAGTCACTCTCATTTATTTATATGCAATACTGTCTTGACTGTGTTCATTCCACAACAAAGCTGAAGAATTGCAACGGAGACTATATAGTCCACAAAGCCTAAAAGATGTATTTCCTAGCCCTTTACAGAAAAAGTTTGCCAATACCCATCTTAGTATAACAGCTACAACAAAGAGTGGCTAAGTAAAGTACTTGGTCCAGTGCTATATATTTTATATGAATTATCTAAAATCTCGACAGCAACTGTCTGAAGTAGATATTATCTCTCAGTTAGAAATAAAGCAAAATGAAGTTCTAGACTTTCACAGTACAAGAATTGCCCCAGAATCTGTTAAACACACATTTCTAAGCATATCTAAGGAATTCTAGTTCAATGGGTCTTGGAAAGAGCCTAGAAATCTGCAGTTTTCCGAGTACCGTAGGTGATTCTGAGGTAAATAATCAAGAAGTCTTTATGTGATTCTTGTCTAACACAACTTACTTCTGTAAGTGACTGGGTAGGGATCTGAAGCCAAGTGTGCTTGGTTCTAAGAATCCATACTCTTTCTTATTTCTCTTATTTGTAACTAAGCTTTAAATACATCTGCTTTTAAGAGTAACTTAGATATTTCTAGTTAATATATACAAAGTCTAAGTTTTTATGGTTTAAAAATATATGCAGAGATGTCAACATGATCCAGCATAAATTTGTGAAGTTGGCCTAAAACACGTATTTCTGAGAAATTATGGGTCTAACAGATACTACAGGCAAACATGAGCTTAATGATGTCAAGGCCAGTCTCTTTGCTTTCATTTTACTATTTTTTATCTATTTGTATCTATTAGTGGGTACACAATAATGAAGCACTAAGCTCAGCCACATGAATGACTAAGAAGTGATAACAAATCAGATGTATTTGTGAATATAATATGCAGCTTAATAAATTGTTCTATGTGGAAATTATCTCAATCTCAAGACTCGATTGGGCTTTTATATACTATGACAAGGTAACCAGTTAAGAAAGTAAATAACTTTGCAGACCGTATTTCTAGTTTTAATTAACCTATTTGAGATCTCTGGTATAAGGTGTTAATGCTACACTACAGTCAATATTACTAAATATTGACTATATTGCCTATTAAATTTACTAAATTTATAGAATTTATGCATTTTAAGTATGAGGCCTGATACTTTCTTCTTTTAACAATATAATACCAGGCCTCATACTTATTACCTTAGCTCCTATTCTGAAACATAATCATAAAACTAGAATAAGCTTTATGCCACACTTTCATCAGTTTTACTTTAACCTGAATTTCATTCTAATCATATTTTCTTAATGCTTGTACTTCAACTACTCACACAAAAATTGATTGTTTTATTTTTAAATGGATGCCATAGGGTCCAAATTAGCCTTCGTAAGAAACATTATAAAACCACTGATAAGGAGAGGGGAGAACAGAACATTTTCATAACTAACACACATACATAACCACAAGGACAAAAAGAAACAAATGGTATAAAATAGACTTCCATAGAAAAGGGCGAATTCTAAAAAACATATCAAAATAGTTACATTTGTGGAAATGTACAGTTTCTTTTTCTGTGTAGGAAAGAAAATTAGACATAAAAGTATGATTCAAGTAACTCTTGGCAAAATAATAATAGTATAATAATAACAAAAACCTTGAAAACTCTTAAAGCCAAATTAAAACAAAAAGATTT
Source organism: Carlito syrichta (assembly GCF_000164805.1). Taxonomy (NCBI): domain Eukaryota; kingdom Metazoa; phylum Chordata; class Mammalia; order Primates; family Tarsiidae; genus Carlito; species Carlito syrichta. The sequence continues at coordinate 795,353 of NW_007253118.1, forward strand.
TATGTGAAAGCACCGCAACTTTTCATATAGTTAATTAATAGTTTTAGAGATAGGCAACCATTTAAATAAAAAAGGTTAAAATGTTATTTTCTAGTACATAAAACAAAGTAATCTGATTTTTTTGGTCCCTTATTTTTTAGTTTTATAAACAAGTTTATACTGTGAAATGAATATGCAAAAGAAACTTGCAAAACTAAAAACATGAAAGTTTAAAATTATATTCCAAAGGAAATAACAGATTCTCTTTGATTAATCTGCAGTTAAAAATAAAGCTGAGTGTCCACTTCAAATGTAAGATGAAGTCCCTCACTTGAAATTCCATTACATAAAATGTGTTATTAGGTCTTGCACTGAATTTACAAGCTACTATATTGCTTTAATGCTTAACTGATGCACATGTCTCACAAATGGCATTGAGATTTGGTTACTAGTATATAATGTAGTACATATATACAATGGCAATTATATACAGCAAATGGACCATAATACTTAATGTTTTAGGGTATGCCTGAAATTTAAAAAAAATGATTCTACACAAACATTTCAAGACAATTCAAAATAAAGACATTAGTTCAGTATATTTTTGAAAAATCAAATTTTTAAGTCACATTAAAATATCAAATATTAAAAATTATCAAACATGTTTTTGAAAATATGTGCTTAAGGCTACCACCCACTCTGGACAGTGTACCTTTGGTTGGTCTTCTTTAAGTTAAAGTCAGCTACGTATAGTAACAACTTTTATATTAGAATAGTCACAACTTATACTCTAAGAAAGACCATAAAGAGTAATTTAATTATGACCATGTTAATGTGGATTCTTTTGGCTTTAGTATATTCACAAAAGTACACTTTTGATTCAAAATCTGGTCTTCAGCTATAATGCATATCTTCAAAAACTGGTTTCCCATAAAACGCAACAGCTTCATAGTTTCAAACACACGTTTTAAGCTAATACAAATCCTTTAACCAAAATTATATTTTTAAATTTCAATTTAGCATTGAAGAGCAGCTATCATTTAGCAACCAAACCTCAAACCACACTACCTAACAATATAATACAATCCAGTGTTCTTAAGTATAAAAACAGAGAAACTGAATACAGTCAGATATGAACACTCACAAAAAACATACCACCAAAAGGTATCACTGTCTATCTGAAAAAATGTTAAAAACTATCTACCAAAGCTCCCGATTATTAATTTAAAAGATATAAATTTGAGCAACTACAAATAATATTTCCTCTATTTGTGGCTCTCCTTAGCATCAAAATATCGAACAAAACAGTAATGTGAAACCAGGAGACACATTTGTTTTTAATATAACTGTTGTCTTTCCCAACACTTTGAGAAAATTTCTGTATTTACAAAGCAGTGCAATGTCAATTTATTGATTTTCTGTTACCCCCATTACAAGCAGGTACACTTCCAAATCATAAATAACCAAATGGTTTTTACAGTTAAATTTATAAACAAAATCATTTCATCATTTTTAATTTAAAAATCCAACAGAAACCACAAACCTTCTAACAAAACAAATCTAAAAAACACATTTTATACAAATATGTAGAGAACATATATATCCTGACTCATCACAGTTACCAATACTTCATAACCTAAAAGAAAATCTTTAAAGGCTTTTTTGCATATTTTTAATCCTTGTATTTGAATTAAATTTATTTTACTGATACAAAGACCAAAGGACCAATAAAAACAGAAAAAAAAATCAACTTTACTTACTGCTAAGGCCAAATACCTACCTTGTTTCTCATTGTAGATTATATTCTTACACAATAGGTCATTATGGC
>NW_007253119.1:0-12076 GCF_000164805.1 Carlito syrichta
CGCTAAGGATGAGTAGAGAATCTGGGTTACTCATGCCCTCAATCCTAAAAACTACAGGGCGTCCTTGTAAGGACTAAACAAGGATCAGGGTTTTGAAGCAGGAATCTGGGTAATGGGAATATTCATATACAAGAAACTACACAACCTCTTGCTAAGAAAGAATAAGGAATCTGATTTCACGAGTCCTCAATGCCAAAAATCTACTGGACTTCTTGCTAAGGGCTAAACAAGAATCCAGATTTCGAAGCAGGAATCTGTGGAATGGGAGTCCTCATAGACAGGATGCAACACGGGCTCTTGCTAAGGAAGAATAAAGAATCTGGGTTACAAGAGTCCTCATTCCTATCAGGTACAGGGCGTCTTGGTAAGGCTTACAAGACACCGGGCTTCGACTTCCCCATATTTTTCAGAACTGTTTCCTATGTGGATATTATGAATCAGTCATTCCAGAAATCCAGCAACATTCTGGTCCTCTCGATAGTTTAAAAGAAAATATGGCACTACAAGTCCATTTAGATTCTGGATCCTCGAACCCCAATTCCAGGACACAAATAATCACCTCGGTTTGTTTGAATGTAAGCCCTGTGTTCAGGGTTACCTCCTATTCCAGAAACTTCTGAGAGTTCAGATATTCGGAATTAGGACCTTGGGTTTAGATGTTGCACAATGTTTAGAAGGTATATTTGGAAGGGCACAAGGGTCTTTGTTTTCAATTCCACCGGAACATTCTGGAGTCTTTCCATTGGGAGCCATGGTTGTGGACTTCCAGGGAGCTTCGAAGCATCTGGTCGTATTGCTGAGAATGAAACATGTATCTTAGACACTATGTCTCTAAAAGGTTCCTACTCATGTTACCATGTGGAACAAGGAAAATCAGTTTCCAAGTGACCAGCAAACTTCTGGGCAGTTGCTAATTTTTCCCTGAGCTTAAGGAAGTTCTCATACCTAGAAGCCTACAGGATTTTTCTAAATCCTAATCAGCAATTTGGGAGTCCCAGTCCCCACATTTTTCAGAGCCTATTCCTATATCCGTACCATAAACCTGTCATTACCAATCACCAGGAACCAGCTGCTCCTTTTCTTAGTTGTAATAGAGAATCTGGACTTCTGCTTGGCTTTTTTTGCAGGAGGCTGTAAGGCCAGATTCCACAACAGAATGAATCATCTCGCCATTCTTAGTGTAATTTCTGGCTTCAGGTTTACCTCCTAATCCAGAAACTACTGCTGGAATTTTAGATTGATTTTGAAACTTGGTTAGGAGTTCCCACATATTTAGGATGTATTCTTATAGGAGATCCAGCAATCTTGGATTCCAGGGCCCTCCTGATCTTTTGGGCGAATGAATATTGGTATATAAGAGTTTTTACTTCCACATCGCCCGGTAACGTCCGGGAGTCTTACTGAGAACAAAAAGAATCTGAGTTACATGAGTCGCCAATCCAAGAAGTCTACACAGACACATTATAAGGGCTAATCTGGAATCTGGGATTCTAATTCCCCATATTATTTAATGCTACATGCCTCTTTGATACGGCAATTTTTTTCATTACAGATTCTCAACAAGCTTCTGGTCTTCTTGATAGTTGTAACCGAGAATGTGGGCCTACAAGTCCATTGGGTTACTCGGGACAACAAAGGGCAGATTCCAGGACACAAAGAATCTTATCGCCATATTTGTACTTAACTCTCATCTTAAGGTGTACCTTGTAATCCAACAACTTCTGTTTGTCCTTCAATTTGGATATGGGCCTGGTGTTTTGAGGTTGCCAAATATTTATTAGGTACTTTTAAGAGTAATCAGGATTCATGGATTCCACGCCCTTGGAAACTTCTGGGCATCTGCCTTTTTGTATACAGAGTTTTGGGATCCACATCAGGTGGGAAAATCAGGGCATCTTGCTGAGAACAAAAGGGTAATCCGGTTCTAGGAGTTCTCATTCGTTGGAATCTACATGGCTTCTTCATAAGGTTTAATCATCATTCAGGGCTTCTAGGTCCCTATATTTTTCAGAGTTACTTGCTCCTGGATACCCTAAATCTGTCATTAGAGATCCCCAGGAACATTCTGGGCCTCTTGATAGTTGTAATCGAGGTTCTGGCCCTACAAATCCTTTTGTGTTCTAGGAACAACTAGGAATATAATCAGGTACCCCAAGGATCAAATGGCATATTGGTACAAAATCCCTCGATTCAGGTTACCTCATATTACAGAAATTTCTTGTGGTTGTGCTGGTGGTAATTGGGACATTGTGTTTAGAAGATTCTACATTTTGGTGTGGTCTTGCTAAGGGGAACCAGGAATTTTTATTTCCAGTTCCCTAAGAACCTTATGGGAGTCTTCCTCCTGATATCCAAACAACTGGAATTCTAGGTCACCAGGAAATGTCTCAGTGCCTTGCTGAGAATGAAGCAGTAATCTGGGTAATGGGAGTCCTCATATACAGGAAACTGCACTGCCTATTTCTAAGGAAGAATAAGGAATATGATTACACGTGTCCTCAATCACAAAAAAATTCAGGGCATCTTGCTAAGGTCTAAACACGAATCAGGGTTTTTGATGCATGAATCTGGGGTAAGGGAGTCCTCATATACAGGCAATTACACAGCCTTTTGCTAAGAAAGAATAAGGAATCTGGGTTACACGTGTTTTCAATCCCCAAAACCATACTGGGTGCCTTGCAAGGGATAAACAAGATTCAGGGATTTGAAGCAGGAATGTGTCTAATAGTCCTCATTACAGGAAACTTCGCGGCCTCCTGCTAAGGAAAAAAAAGGGATCTGTTTTAAACGACTCCTCAATCACAAAATCTAAATGTCGTCTTGCTAGGGGCTATACAAGAATCAGGTTTTCAAAATAAGAATCTGAGGAAAGTGAATCCTCATATACAGGACACTACACAGCCTCTAGTGAAGGAAGAATAAGGAATCTTTGTTACACGAGTCCTCAATACGAAAAAATTCTCAGGGCGTCTTGCTACGGAACAAACAAGAATCAGGGCTTTGAACTCCACTCATGTTGTGAGGCTATTTAGCTTGTGGATATTACAGATCAGTCAATTCAGGACTCCAGCAACATTCTGGACCCCTTGAAAGTTGTAAACGGGTATCTGGCCCTACAAGTGTGTTAGGTTGCTCAGGACCAATAAGACCACATTACAGGACCAAAAGGATCATATTGCCATATTTGGATGTACATCTGGTCTTAAGATGAAACTTGTAAGTCTTAAACTTTCCGTTTGTCCTATTATTTTTGATAAGGGCCAAGGGTTTTGCAGGTTCCAAATATTTAGTAAGTATTTTTAAAAGCAACCAGGAATCATGGATTCCTCATCCCTAGGAACCCTTCTGGGCATCTGTCTTTTTGGATACAGGGATTTGTAATTCACATCGACAGGAAATATTAGGGCATCTTGCTGAGAATGAAAAGGGAATCCGGGTTCTTGGAGTTCTCATTCGCATAAGTCTACAGGCCCTCTTGATAAGGTTTAATCAGGAAGCTGGGCTTCTAGGTCCCCACATTGTTAGGGTGTCTTGTACAAGGGAACCAGGAATCTTGGATACCAATTCCCCAAGAAACTTCTGGGATTCTAACTATTGTTATCCTAACAACTTGAATTCTACATCACCAGAAAATGTCTCAGGGTCTTGCTGAGAAGGAAGCAGGAATCTGGGTGATGGCACTCCTCACATACTGAAAACTGCACTGCCTTTTGCTAAGAATGAATTAGAAATCTGAGTTACATGAGTCATCAATCCCGAAAATCGACAGGGCATCTTGCTAAGGGCTAAACCAGAATCAGGGCTTCGAGCACCCTTCATGTTTTAGACTTATTTCTTAAGTGGATATTATGAATCAATCATTCCTGGACTCCAGGAACACTCTGGCACTCTTGATAGTAGTGAACCAGAATCTGGCATTACAAGTCCATTTAGATACTCGGAACCTCTGATGCCAGATTCCAGGACACGAGTAATCCTCTCAGATTTTATGTATGTAAGCCCTGACTTCAGTGTTACCTCGTACTCCAGGAACTTCAGTGGCTCTGCTGTTTGGAATTAGGACTTTGAGTTTAGGTGTTCAAATTTTTAAGAGGTATTTTTTGGAGGGAAGCAGGAATCTTAGAATCCACGTCCCCAGGCATATTCTTGTCATCTTTCTATGGAGTTACAGATCAACAGGAAACATCTCGTCTTTTTGCTGAGAAAGAAATAGGAAACTGGGTCACTGTGTCTCTTGAAAGTTTCTATACGTTTTACTAAAAAGGAACCAGGATACTCGGTTTCCATGTAACTTGCAAACATCTGGCCAATTGCTAACTTATCCCTGGCTTAAGACAGTGCTCATACTTAGGAATCGACAGGGACTTTAGCTAAATGCTAATCTGGAATCTGGGAGTCCTGGTCCCCATATTATACAGAGCAACGTCCTATATGCATACCACAAATCGGGCATTACCAATCCCCAGGAACGTGCTGCGCCTCTTGATAGTTGTAACTGAGAATCCCGCCTACAAGTCAGTTTGTTTCACAGGGTCCTGAAAGGCCAGATTCCACAATCAAAGGATCATCTTGCCATTTGTTAATCTGACCACTGGTTCAGGTTTACCTCGTAGTCTAGAAAATACTGCTGGACATTCGTTTTGGTATTCAGAATATGGGATTAGGGGCTTCCACATATTTAGGATGTATTCTTAAGGCGGAACAAGGAATCTTGGATTCCAGGTCGCTGGGAAAATTCTTGCCCTATGAGTATTGGTATGTAAGAGTTTGGACATCCACAACACCAGAAAACGTCCGGGTGTGATTCTGATAACAAAAAAGGAATCTGGGTTACAGGAGGCCTCAGCCCATTAATTCTACAGTACTCCATTATAAGGGTTTTTCTGGAATCTGGGCTTCTAGTTCTCCAAATTCTTCGGAGCAACTTGCCACTTGGAAAGGACAAGTATCATTATAGATTCCCAGCAGCCTTCTTGTTTCTTGATTGTTATAACCAAGAACCAGTCTCTGCAATTCAGTTGATTTACTTGGGGCAACTAAACCAGATTCCAGGACTGAATTGTCTCGCCATATTTTTGTGTAACACGTGTCTTAAGATGTACCCTGTAATCCTACAACTTCGTTTGTGCATCTGTTTGATATGGGCTGGGGCTTTTGAGGTTGCTAACCATGTAATACATATTTTCAAAGGTAACCAGGAATCACGGATTCCACGTCCCTGGGAAAAAATTGGGCATTTGTCCATTTGCATACAGTATTTTGGAGTCCATATCGCAAGGGAAAATCAGGGCATCTTGCTGATACTGAGAAGATAATCTGGGTTCAGGGAGTCCTCAATCATTAAAATCTATATGCCGTTTTGATAAGTTGAATGAGGAATTTGGGCTTGTAGGTCCCTACATTTTTCAGAGCTACTTGCTGGGTGGATACCTGAAATCTCTAATTACAGATCCAAGACGATTCCGGTTCTCTAGATATTTGTAATCGATCATCTGGACCTACACTTTCTTTTGTTTCTTAAGAACATCTTTGGCCATAATCCAGTTCCCCAGGAATCAATTGGCATTTTGCAACAAATCCCTCGCTTCGGGTTACCTGAAAATACCGAAATTTCTTGTGGTCAGGCTGGTGGGAATTGGGATATTGGGTTCAGTATATTCCACATTTTTACAATGTGTTGTTAAGGGGAGTCTGGTAACTTGGATTACAGTTCCCAGGTACTATATGGGAGTTTTCTATTGGTATCCAAACAACTGGAATTCTACGTTCATGAGGAAATATCTCTGGTATTGCTGAGAATGGAGCAGGAATCTGTGTAAAGGGAGTCGTCATATACGGGAAACTACATGGCCTCTTACTAAGAGAGAAAAAGGTATCTGGGTTACATGAGTCCTCAAATCCCAAAAACCTACAGGGATTCATACTGAGGGAGAAAAAGTATCAGGGATTTGAAGCATGAATCTGGGGAATGGGAGTCTTCATATATAGGAAACTTCACAGCCTCTTGCTAAGGATGAAAAAGGAATCTGAGTAACACATGTCCGCATTACTAAAAAGCTACACGGCGTCTTTCTAAGGGCTAAAAACGAATCAGGATTTTGAAGCAGGAATCTGGGTAATGGGAGTCTTCATATACAGGAAACTACACAGACTCTTGCTAAAAAAGAATAAGGAATCTTGTTTTCACGAGTCCTCATTGCCAAAAATCTACTGGGCATCTTGCTAAGGGCTAAACAAGAATGAGAATTTCGAAGCAGGAATCTGGGAAATGGGAGTCCTTATATACAGGACACTACACGGACCCTTGTTAAGGAAGAATAAAGAATCTGGGTTACAAGAATCCTCAATACTATAAAGTACAGGTCGTCTTGTTAAGGCCTACAAGACTCTGGGCTTTGATGTCCCCATATTTTTCAGAGCTGTTTCCTATGTGGATATTATGAATCAGTCATTCCAGAAGTACAGCACCGTTCTGGTCCTCTCAATAGTTGAAATGAAAATATGGCACTACAAGTCCATATACATTCTGGATCCTCTAACGCCAAATTCCAGGACACATGCAATCATCTCGGGTTTTTTGAATGTAAGCCCTGAGTTCAGGGTTACCTCGTACTCCAAAAAATTCTGGTAGATCAGATATTCGGAATTAGGACCTTGGGTTTAGGTTTTGCACCATGTTTATAAGGTATTTTTGGGAGGGCACGACGGTCTTGGTTTCCAAGTCCACAGGAACATTCTGGAGTCTTTCTTTTGGGAGCCACGGGTCAGGACTTCCAGGGCACTGGGAATCATCTGACCATATTGTTGAGAACGGAACAGGAATCTGAGACACTATGTCCCAAAAAACTTCTACTCATGTTACCAATGTGTAACAAGAAATATCAGTATCCATGTGACCAGCAAACTTCTGGGCAGTTGCTAATTTTTCCCTGGCTTAAGGAAGTTCTCATAACTAGAAGCCTATAGGATTTTTCTAAATGCTAATCAGGAATTTGGGAGTCCCAGTCCCCACATTTTTCAGAACTAATTCCTATATTCGTACCACAAATCTGTCATTACCAATCACCAGGAAGCAGCTGCTCCTCTTCTTAGTTGTAATAGAGAATCTGGCCTTCTTCTTGGCTTTTTTTGCAGAAGGCTGTAAGGCCAGATTCCACAACTCAATGAATCATCTCGCCATTTTTAGTGTAATTTCTGGCTTCAGGTTTACCTCCTAATCCAAAAACTACTGCTGGAATTTTATTTTGATTTTGTAACTTGGGATTAGGAGGTCCCACATATTTAGGACGTATTCTTAAAGAGGATCCAGCAATCTTGGATTCCAGGGCCCTCCTGACCTTTTGGGCGAATGAATATTGGTATATAAGAGTTTTTACTTCCACATCGCCAGGTAACGTCCAGGAGTCTTACTGAGAACAAAAAGAATCTGGGTTACATGTGTCGCCAATCCAAGAAGTCTACATGGACACATTATAAGGGCTAATGTGGAATCATGGCTTCTAATTCCCCACACTATTTAGTGCTACATGCCTCTTGGATATGACAATTTTGTCATTATGGATTCTCAGCAACCTTCTGGTCTTCTTGATAGTTGTAACTGAGAATGTGGACCTACAAGTCCATTGGGTTCCTCAGGAGAACAAATGGCAGATTCCAGGACCCAAAGTATCTTATCACCATGCTTGTAGGTAACTCTGGTCTTAAGATGAACCTTGTAATCCTAAAACTTCCATTTGTCCTTCAATTCCAATAGGGGCCTGATGTTTTGAGATTGTCAAATATTTATTAGGTACTTTTAAGGGTAATCAGCATTCATGGATTCCACGTCCTTGGAAACTTCTGGGTGTCTGCCTATTTGTATACAGAGTTTTGGGATCCACATGACCAGGGAAAATCAGGGTATCTTGCTGAGAACGAAAAGGATATATGGTTCTAGGAGTTCTCATATGCTGAAATCTACAGGGCCTCTTCATAAAGTAATCAGCAATCAGGGCTTCTAGGTCCCTATATTTTTCAGAGATACTTGCTCCTTGGATACCCTAAATCTGTCATTAAAAATCTCCAGGAACCTTCTGGTCCTCTTGATAGTTGTAATCAAGGATCTGGCCCCACAAATCCTTTTTGTTCTAGGAACATCTACGAATATAATCAGGTACCCCAGGAATCAAATGGAATATTGGTACAAAATCCCTCGATTCAGGTTACCTCACACTACAGAAATTTCTTGTGGTCGTGCTGGTGGTAATGGGAGTCCTCATATACAGGAACTGCGCTGCCTGTTTCTAAGAAAGAAAAAGGAATATTTTTACACGAGTCCTCAATCACAAAAAATTTCAGGGCTTCTTGCTAAGGGCTAAACACGAATCAGGGTTTTTGATGCATGAATCTGGGGAAATGGACTTCTCATATTCATGCAGTTACACGGCCTTTTGCTAAGAAAGAATAAGGAATCTGGGTTACACGTGTTCTCAATCCCCAAAACACTATAGGGTGCCTTGCTAAGGGATAAACAAGATTCAGGAATTTGAAGCAGGAATGTGGGTAATAGTCCTCATTACATGAAACTTCGCAGCCTCTTGCTGAGGAAAAATAAGGGATCTGTTTTAAACGATTCCTCAATCACAAAATCTACATGGCATCTTGCTAAGGGCTATACAAGAATCAGGATTTCAAAACAAGAATCTGGGGAAAGTGAGCCCTCATATACAGGACACTACACAGCCTCTAGCGAAGGAAGAATAAGGAATCTTTGTTACACGAGTCTTCAATACGAAATAATTCTCAGGGCGTCCTGCTACGAGACAAACAAGAATCAGGGCTTTGAACTCCCCTCATGTTGTGAGGCTATTTAGCATGTGGATATTACGAATCAGTCAATTCAGGACTCCAGCACCTTTCTGGTCCCCTTTATAGTTGTAAACGGGTATCTGGCCCTACAAGTGTGATAGGCTGCTCAGGACCAATAAGGCCAGATTACAGGACCAAAAGGATCATATTGTCATATTTGGATGTACGTCTGGTCTTAAGATGAAACTTGTAAGTCTTAAACTTCCGTTTCTCCGATTATTTTGATAAGGGCCAAGGGTTTTGCAGTTCCCAAATGTTTAATACGTATTTTTAAAGTTAACCAGGAATCATGGATTTTTAATCCCTAGAACCCTTCTGGGCATCAGTCTTTTTGGATACAGGGATCTGTAATCCACATAGACAGGAGAAATTAGGGCATCTTGCTGAGAACAAGAAGGGAATCCGGGTTCTTGGAGTTATTCGCATAATTCTACAGGGCCTCTTGATAAGGTTTAATCACGAAGCTGGGCTTCTATGTCCCCACATTGTTAGGGTGTCTTGTTAAAGGGAACCAGTAATCTTGGATCCCCATTCCCCAAGAAATTTGTGGGATTCTTACTACTGTTATCCTAACATCTTGATTTCTACATCACCAGGAAATGTCTCGGGGTCTTGCTGAGAAAAAAGCAAAATCTGGGTAATGGCAGTCCTCACATACTGGAAACTGCACTGCCTCTTGCTAAGGATTAATAAGAAATCTGAGTTAATTAAGTCATCAATCCCGAAAATCAACAGGGCGTCTTGCTATGGGCTAAACAAGAATCAGGGCTTTGAGCATCCTTCATGTTTTAGAGGTATTTCTTATGTGGATATTATGAATCAATCATTCCTAGACTCCATTAACACTCTGGTACTCTTGATAGTTGTGAACCAGAATCTCGCACTACAAGTCCATTTAGATACTCAGAACCTCTGATGCCAGATTCCAGGACACAAGTAATCCCCTCAGATATTTTGTATGTAAGCCCTGATTTCAGTGTTACCTCGTACTCCAGGAACTTCAGTGGCTCCGCTGTTGGGAATTAGGACTTTGAGTTTAGGTGTTCAAATTTTTAGGAGGTATTTTTTGGAAGGAACCAGGAATCTTAGAATCCACGTCCCCAGGCATATTCTTGTCTTCTTTTTATGGACTTACAGGTCAACAGGAAACATCTCGTCATTTTGCTGAGAATGAAATAGGAATCTGGGTCACTGTGTCCCTCGAAAGTTTCTACACGTTTTATGAAAAAGGAACCAGGATACTGGATTTCCATGTAACTTGCAAACATGTGACCAACTGCTAACTTATCCCTGGCTTAAGAGAGTGCTCATACTTATGAATCGACAGGGACTTTAGCTAAATGCTAATCTGGAATCTGGGAGTCCTGGTCCCAATATTATTCAGAGCAACGTCCTATATGCATACCACAAATCGGGCATTACCGATCCCCAGGAATGTGCTGCGCCTCTTGATAGTTGTAACTGAGAATCCCGTATACAAGTCTCTTTGTTTCACAGGATCCTGAAAGACCAGATTCCACAATCCAAGGATCTTCTTGCCATTTGTTAATCTGACCACTGGTTCAGGTTTAAATCGTAGTCTAGAAAATACTGCTGGACATTCGTTTTGGTATTCAGAATACCTGATTAGGGGTTACCATATTTTTAGGATGTATTCTTAAAGGGGAACCAGGAATTTTGAATTCCAGGTCTCTGGGAAAATTCTTGCCCTATGAGTATTTGTATGTAAGAGTTTGGACATCCACATCACCAGAAAACATCCGGGTGTCTTTCTGATAATAAAAAAGGAATCTGGGTTACAGGAGGCTTCAATCCATGCATTCTACAGTGCTCCATTATAAGGGGTTTTCTGGAATTTGGGCTTCTAGTTCTCCAAATTCTTCAGAGTAACTTGCCACTTGGAAAGGACAAGTGTCATTATAGATTCCCAGCAGTGGTCTTGTTTCTTGATTGTTATAACCAAGAACCAGTCTCTGCAATTCAGTTGGTTTACTCGGAACAATTAAACCAGATTCCAGAATTGAATCTTCTCACCATATTTGTGTGTAACACTTGTCTTAAGATGTACCCTGTAATCCTACATCTCTGGTCCTCTTGATAGTTGTAGTCGAGGATCTGTCCCTACAAATCCTTTTGTGTCCTAGGAACATCTACGAACATAATATGGTACCCCAGTAATCAAATGGCATATTGATACAAAATCCCTCGATTCAGGTTACCTCAAACTACAGAAATTCCTTGTGGTCGGACTGGTGGGAATTGGGACATTGGGTTTAGAACATTACACATTTAGGGGTGCTCTTGTTAATTGGAATCAGTAATCTTGGATTCCAATTTCCCAGAAGCTTATGGGAGTCTTTCTCTTGATATCCAAACAACTGGAATTCTAGGTAACAAGGAAATGTCACAGCGCCTTGCTGAGAATGAAGCAGGATTGTGGGTAATAGGTGTCCTCATATACAGAAAAACACGGCCTATGCTAAGGAAGGATGGGGAATTTTGGTTGCACTAGTCCTCAATCCCAAAAATCAACTGGGCGTCTTATAAGAGGGAACCAAGAATCCGGTTTTTGAAGTAGGAATCTGGGTAATGGGAGTACTCACATACAGGAAATTGCTCTGCCTATTGCTAAGGATGAATAAGGAATATGGTTACACATATCCTCAATCACAAAAAATTCAGGGCATCCTACTAAGGGCTAAACAAGAATCAGGGTTTTTGATGCGTGAATCTGGGGAAATGGAATTCTCAAACACAGGCAATTACACAGCCTTATGCTAAGAAAGAATAAGGAATCTGGATTACACGTGTTATCAATCCCCAAAAAACTACAGGGTGCCTTGCTAAGGGCTAAACAAGATTCAGGGATTCGAAGCAGGAATGTGGCTAACAGTCCTCATTACAGGAAACTTCTTGGCCGCTTGCTAAGGAAAAATAAGGAATGTGTTTTACACAGTTCCTCAATCACAAAGTCTACATGGCATCTTGCTAAGGGCTAAACAAGAATCAGGGTTCAAAACAGGAATCTGGGAAAAAGGGAGTCATCATATACAAGACACTAAACGGCCTCTAGCATAAAAAGAATAAGGAATCTGTGTTACACGAGTCCTCAATCCGAGAAAATTCTCAGGGCGTCTTGCTACGGGACAAACAAGTTTCAGGGCTTCGAAATCCCCTCTTGCTGTGAAGCTATTTAGCAGGTGGATACTACGAATTAGTCAATTCAGGA
>NW_007253120.1:0-445 GCF_000164805.1 Carlito syrichta
CAAAAACCACAGGATTATATCATTAGATGCAGAAAAAACTTTTGATAAAATCCAGCACCCCTTCTTGATAAAAACCCTCAAACACCTAGGCATACAGGGAACATACCTCAAAATAGTAAAAGCCATTTATGAGAAACCTACAGCCAGCATACTCCTAAATGGACAAAAACTGGAGGCATTTCTCCTGAAAACTGGTGAGACAAGGATGCCCACTCTCAGCCCTCCTGTTCAATATAGTAGTGGAAGTCCTGGCTAGAGTAATCAGAGAAGAGAAGGCAATCAGGGGTATCCAGATAGGAAAAGAGGAAGTCAAGTTATCTCTCTTTGCAGAAAACAGGATTGTGTACCTTGAAAATTCAAGAGAATCTGTCAAAAACCTCCTTATACTGATAAAGGACTTTGGCAAATTCTCAGGATATAAAATAAATGTGCAAAAGACAATCAC
>NW_007253120.1:1971-47598 GCF_000164805.1 Carlito syrichta
GGTGCCTGAACAAAGCATATTTGTATACCTAACCCTTAACTGTACCCCACAATATCAAAATAAAAAATATTGATATAAAAAAAAGAAAAGAAGCTTAACAACACAGAACAAAACCTTCAACAGATGAGTGATCACTTCCAGAGGCTGAACCAAAGAATAATTGGACTTCCTAAGGCAGAGAGATAGAGACCACCCTTGAATAAAAATTCCATGAAATTATTTAAGAAAAATTCCCTCATCATTGATGTGACCATTCAATCACAAGATATTCAGAAAATCCCCGCAAGACAGCAATTGAGAAGACCAACTCCTAGACACATAGTAATTTGCCTAAAAAAAAGTAAGTATAAAAGAAATAAATCCTAAAGACAGCAAGAGAAAAAGGTGAGACACTTATCGGAGAAGGTCAAATAGAATAGCAGCAGATTTATCTACAGAAACACTTCAGGCTAGGAGAGCTTGGAGCCCAATCTTCAAAGTCCTCATAGATAAACAATTTATACCAAGAATTACCTATCCAGCTAAGCTAAACTTCATCAGTGAGGGAGAATTAAAATCTTTCCTAGACATTCAATCCCTAAGAAATTATGCTGCTTCTGACCAGCTCTACAAGAAACAATTAAGAAAGTACTAAAAACAGATGAAAGGGAATCAAAAAGAGTGACAATGTTCTTCACAAGAGTGCAAGAAAAAGACTGAAAACACACATGAATCAACCCAAAAATCAAAAGAAAGATTCCAAATAAACAGGAACAACAACTCAATAAGAACCTCATGACAAAGATAAATACTCACATTTAAATAATTAGCCTGAATGTGAATGGACCAAATGCACCACTGAAAAGACATAGAAGGGCAGAATGGATAAAATACCATGAGACAACTTTATACTGTCTCCAAGAGACTCACGTCACCAGAAAGGACACTCACAGACTCAACATAAGAGGATGGGAAGCAAAATTTCAGGTGAACAGACCACAAAAGAAAGTAGGAGTTGCAATCTTACTATCAGAAAAGATACACTTTAAGTTATCAAAAATTAAAAAAGAATGGAAGGTCACTATATAATGATAAAAGGTTCAATTCATCAACAAGAAATATCCATCCTAAACCTATATCAATCCAACATAAGAGTACCAAGTTTCATAAAGCAGCTTCTAGGCAAACTTAAAAAAGAGATTGACTCTAACACTATAATTGCTGGGGACTTTAATACCCAACTCATAACCCCTGAGAGAGCATTGAGACAAAAAAACCAGCAAGGAGATCTGGAACCTCAATGCACTCTTGACCAAATAGACTTAATTGATAGCTACAGAACACTCCACCCAATGATCACAGAATATACATTCTACTCATCACCACATGGGAACATACTCTAATATCAACCACATCCTTGGCCATAAATGAAGCATAAACTAATTTCATAAATTTGAAATTCTGCCATGCACCTTCTCAGACCACAGTGGAATAAAAATCAATATCAACACCAACAAAGTTCCCCCAAACACAAAAAGACAGGGACACTAAACAACATGTTGCTAATTAACTCCTAGGTCAACATTAAAATCAAAACAGAGATTAAAAGACACTTGGAAACAAATGCAAATGAATAAATATCTTACTAAAACCTCTGGGATGCTATGGAAGCAGTAGTAAGAAGGGAATTCATATCTCTACAAACACACATGAAGAAAATGGGAGGATCACAGGTTAACAACCGAACAAGTCATCTAAGGAAGCTGGAAAAGCAAGACCACCAAAATCCTAACTTCAGCAGAAAAATCTAATTCACCAAAATAAAAGCCCAAATCCAAGACATAGAAGACAAAAAGATAATACAAAATAATGAAACAAAAAGCTGATTTTTTGAAAGAATAAACAAGATTAATGGTTCCCTAGCTAGACTTACTGAGAAAAAGAGAGAAAAAGCTCAAATAAACACAATCAGAAACACAAAAGTTGACATCACAACTGACCCTGAAGAAATACAAAAGATTGTCAGAGACTACTATGTACACTTGTATGGAAACAAATTTGAAAACCTAAAGGAAATGGAGATTTTCTGATATCACACAACGTCCCCAGGTTGAAACAAGAAGAAATCAAGACCCTAAATAGGCTAATAACAATCAAGGAAATTGACTATGTCATAAGAAAATTACTTCCAAAAAAAACCCAAAAAAAGTCCTGGACCAGATGACTCTCCAGCAGAATTTTACAAAACATTCAAGGAGGAACTGATACCAATCCAATTGAAAGTATTCCAGGAGATTGAGAAAGATAGAACTCTCCCCAAATCCTTGTATGAAGCTAACGTTACATTGCTACCCAATACAGGTAAAGATCCAACAAAGAAAGAGAACTATAGGCCAATATCCTTGATGAAAATAGATACTAAGATTCTCAACAAAATCCTAGCAAACTGGATTCAACAACACATATAAAAAATCATCCACCATGACCAAGTAGGCTTCATTCCTGGTATGCAAGGCTGATTCAATATTCGTAAGACCATAAACAAAATTAAATACATCAACAGACATAAAAACAAAAACCACATGATTATATAGTTAGATGCAGAAAAAACTTTTGATAAAATCCAGCACTCTTTTTGATAGAAATCTACGACCATCTAGGCATAGGTGGAACATACTTGAAAATAGCAAGAACCATCTATGAGAAACCAACAGCCAGCATACTGCTAAACAGACAGAAATTGGAGCCATTCCCCCTGAAAACTGGACAAGATTATCACGTCCACTCTCATACTTCCTGTTCAACATAGTTTTGGAAGTTCTAGCTAGACCAATCAGAGAAGAGAAGGCAATCAGTGCTATCCAAATAGGAAAAGAGGAAATAAAGTTATCCCTCTTTGCAGATGAAATGATTCCATACCTCGAAAACCCAAGAGAATCTGTCAAAAACCTCCTTGCACTAATAAGGACTTTGGCAAAGTCTCAGTGTATAAAATAAACAGAAACCCAAATAAAAAGCACAATCTTATTCACAATTGCCACACACACACACACAAAAGAAATACCTTGGCATCTTCCTAACCAGAGACGTGAAAGACCTTTACAATGAAACCTGCAAAACAATGCTCAAATATATCAAAGATAACACAAACAAGTGGAAAAATATTCCATGGTCATGGATTGAAAGAATCAATATTGTTAAAATGTCTATTCTACCCAAGGCATTCTACAGATTTAATGCAATACCCATCAAATTACCATCAATATTTTCCTCAGACCTGGAAACAACAATACAAGAATTCATATGGAAACATAAATGACCATGAATAGCCAAAACAATCCTCAGCAAAAAACACAAAGCAAGAGGTATCACACTCCCAGACTTTAAACTTTATTATAAAGCTACAATAATCAAAAGACCCAGGTATTGGTACAAGAACAAGCATATAGAACAATGGAATAGAATTGAGATTCCAGAAGCAAAACCTCAATTTCTCAACCAACTCATCATCGACAAAGCCTCCATCACCAACCACTGGGGAGAGGAAAACCTAATCAGTAAATGGTGCTGGGAAAACTGGCTGACCACATGCAGAAGATTGAAACAGGATCCCTACCTATCCCCATAAACGAAAATCAACTCTAAATGAATCAGAGACCTAAACGTAAAACCCTAAACTATAAGAACCTTAGAAAATGCAGGAGATACTTATGGAAATTGGAACTGGCAACTAATTCCTGATCAAAAACTGAAGTGCCTATGCATTAGAGATAAGGTAGACAAGTGAACCTTATCAAACTGACAAGCTTCTGCAAAGCCAAAGAAACCACGAAGAGGGCAAGGAGACAGTCCACACACTGGGAAAAAAATATTTGCCAACTCTATGTCTGACAAAGGCCTAACATCTAGGCTCTACCCTTGTAGATAAGCATAGGTTGAACATATTTCATACTTCAAATGTGCAGAAAAGAAAAAGAAACAAACAGCCCCATTACAAAGTAGGCAGGAGATATGAATAGACAGTTCTCAAAAGAAGACATATGAGCAGCCAACAGATACATGAAAAAGTGTTCAGCCTCACTAATCATCAAATAAATGCAAATTAAAACTACATTGAGATAGTACCTTACTCCAGTCAGAATGGCAATAATCAATAACTCAAACAATAACAGTTGCTGGAGAGGATGTGGGGAAAAGAGAACACTTATACACTATTGGTGGGAATGTCAACTAGTACAGACTCTGTGGAAAACAGTGCGACGATTCCTAACACTTCTAAATATCAACCTTCCATTATGACCCCACAATCTCCCTACTGGGAATATACTTGGAAGAACTCAAATCACTCTATAAAAAAGATACCTGCATACTTTTGTTTATCGCAGCATTGTTCACAATAGCAAGAACATGGAACCAACCATACTGCCCATCAAAAGAGGATTGTATAAAAAAAATGTGGTACATATAGACAATGGAATAGTACACAGTCATGAAGAAGATCAAAATCATCAACTTTGCAGCAACCTGGATGGACATAGAGTCTATAATACCAAGTAATCTTTCACAGAAACAAAGAGCTGAGTAAAACATGTTTTCACTCATAAGTGGAACTTGAACAACTATTGTAATACTCTAAGTAAATGATTGACAGTAATGGGAAACTGTGGGGTGGGGGGAGTGTGATTGGCAGTAGTGGGAAAATACTACTGCCAATAGTAGGAGGGACACACAAAGGTACCTGCACAATGAATATTTGTGTACCTAACCCTGAATTGTACCTCACAATTTTAAAATATATTTTAAAAAAGAAAAAAAAAAAAAGAATACAAGGCTCAAATTCAAATGATCCTCAAAAAGGTAACAAAATTAGAATTCTGAACAAATTTGAAACTTTAATTTTTTTAAAATTAAAAATGTATTTAAAATATTATAATGTGTTTGTAGATGAAACATTGGAAAACATTTGATCATACTAAAATACCTTATACATTTCCTGAAATTGAAACTGTAAACAAAATCTCTGGCAGGAATCTAATAAAATCTGAAATATCAAATGATTACTTTTTAAATGACTTTAACATTTTTAAAAGTTAGACATAAATATTTTTCCTTCAAAAGGGAAATCAGAACTGCAATTTCAGCTTATGTGATAATGCTTTATCTAAACATGAGTTGCTATAATAGCATTTTTAAAAACTGTGGTTTTAAAATACTTTAATGTCAAAGATAATTAATATAAAGGAATTAATCATTCAACATAATAGACTACAAGAAAAAGCATATTGTGATCCCAAAGAAGAAAAGAAGTTGTAAAATGTAAACATCTGAAAATATTATATTTATATATTATATAATTAATATTACATATAATTATGTACATGTTAATATATAACATTTTGGAATCTAATAGAATATTGTTCCAATAAAAGCTACCAGTTTGCTTTACGATTATTGTCCTCTGAACAACACACTAGTTGTTCAAGTTCCACTTATGAGTGAGAACATGTGATACTCAGTTCTTTGTTTCTGTGAAAGATCACTCAGTATTATGATTACTGTTTCTGAACATCTTACCAAAGCTGCTATTGATTTCAATCCCCATGGCTTTTGGAGTGGAGATTTTAAGAGTTGAGTTTCTATTTCTTGAAATGAAAAGTTTTAATGAATTCAACTGATAATTCAATAAGGAATATAAATGATCTATGGCTTTCTTAACAATATTAATAATAACATGGACTGACAAAGTGGCTCACATCTGTAATACCAACACTTTGGTAGGCTGAGGCAAGAGGATTGCTTGAGTCCAGGCGTTCAACATCAGCCCAGACAACATAGCAAGACCTGTCTCTACAAAATGTCAAAAAAGTAGCTGTAGTAGAGGCTTCCTCCTCTAGGTAAGTGTTCTAGGAACCCATCAGTTTTGTTGTTGTACCAGTTGGGTTATTGTGAGAGGCTGTGCTTGGTTTCCTGCTCACTTGATCTATCCCTGAATGACCTTTTTTGTTGGTTTGTTTCTCTGGATGAAAAAAGTCCTCAAAGGGAAATGTTTTACCAATATGGAAGAGGTGAAATAAAAAACAACAGAAGCAGTAAAAGGTATCAAAATTGATGAGTTCAAAAACTGTTATGAGCAGTGGTTAAAGCATCCCAATAGGTGTATTGCATCAAACGGAGAGTACTTTGAAGGTGATTGAAGTGTAAGCATGTAAGAATAAATACACAATTTTAATACATAAATTCTGGATTTTTTGGCATCCCCCTTGTATTGTTCAATGATGGAAAAATGTTCCAAAAAGTAACTACAACTTGAATCCCACAGAAAAGACTAAGAAAAAGTCACATATATTTTTGTGTATTCAGGGGAATCACTAGAACAAGAAAGCAATGATAGAAAAGAGTGACAGGTCATTAATCCATTGACTAGGAAGCCATGGGATTTTCCCTTAAAAGATCAGCTAACCTAAAACATATTAATAAGGAGAGGATAAGCACCAAAAGCATGTCTCATTCAGAGTACATCTGTAGCACAGACAAAAACAATATGAACAAAACTTCATACTGCAAAGCAGTAAATGGGATGTGGAAAGCACAAAATCAAGAAAAAAAGAACAAAATCCATTGAATGTAGACCACAGAACCACAGAAATAGCAATTCAGGAGAAAATGTAGACATTTTTTAAATAGTAAAGTCCTTGAAATAGAAAGAACATCCTCTATCTTGAGTTCATATAAAAATATAATGAGTGGAAAGTGAGAAAATCTGTAAGCCTCTGCAATATAATCATAAAAAGATAAGTGGCTAAAATTGACAAGAGTAGAAAGTAAGAATGAATTAGAACTCATATTTGAATGCTTACTTCCTGTAAAACACTTTAAGTACAGCATTTAATCTTCAGATACTCCTATCTGTATAGAATTCAAAATACATTAAATATGAGGAAACTATAGATTCAAAGAATCTCAAGAAAAACTCAGTGAGTTACTCAATATACACATAGCTAGTAAGTGAAGCATCAGACTTTGGAATGCAAATCTGTTTTGACTACCCAGACTAAGTTTTAACTACCACACACCTGTGCACCTGGACAATAACAGTGCTTAATAAATATTGACAGTATCACTGTCACAATAATACTAATAAGCAGTTGCCCATTTAAGGAAGGTGACACAAGTATAGTACTCATTAAGGCTGAGTTTAAAATGGGTGACATTATTTGTCATGCATATTTACAATTTGTTTTTCATTAGGCAGAATATATGCAGATTATGCAATGATGGTGGATTTAGACAGAAATAGCTTATGAAGCATTCAAAAATATTTCCTGGAGAAGCATTAAAAGTCAATACAAATAAGATGAAATATATATTCAGTTTTGTTCATGAGTTCTAAGCATCCAAAATTCAAGAATGACTCATACTCAGAGTATCTGAAAATAAGAATTTGAAGGTGACACTTCCCAACTTTGAAAGCTAGTAAAAACAACTTTTTTACTTTGTGCTTAATAATGTGTTTTATAGTACATAAGACATCTAAAATCTGTTTATGAAACATTTTTCAAACAAATGTGCAACATTGCTTTATTTTCATGCTTCGTGGGAACTCAAATCATGCACATTGCTCATTCTACACATATTAATTGATTATATGTACACTCTACAAAAATTGCACCTCTGAGAGAGTCACTTAGGCTACTAAAAATGAGAAATTTATTTTCTAAAGTGCTCTTCCAAAATATGTCCTCAGAAAATCTGGAGACTTGTGCAGGATAAAGTGATCATTAAATAAGTCACTGATACAATTATTAATACTTGGATTACAAATATACCCATTAATATTAAGTGCTAATTATATATCTCAATGATTCAAAATCTCTTGAAAATTATGCCACTGAAAAAATACTAATTAGTTTTACAGTAGATATTGAACATATCTCAACATAATTGTTAAAAAAAGTTTCTTTTTTCATGGTGCAACATTTTAGCTTTTTCACAGTGCTAAAAGCAAAAGCAGAAAACTAAGTGTTACCATTAGTTATTTAACTTCATTCTCACCACCCTTTCTTCCTTCCTTCCTTTTATTCTTGTTTGTCTTCTATCTTTCTCTCTGTCTTCTTCCTCACTCCCTTGTTTCCTTCATTCTTTTCTTTTCTGAGTCAGGGTCTCACTCTGTCACCTAGACTGGAGTGCAGTGACACAATCACAGCTCATTATAGTCTCCAATTTCTGGGATCAAGTGATCCTCCTTCCTGAGCCTTTCAAGTAGCTGGGACCACAGGAGTGCAGTCACACTTAGCTAATTTTTTGATATTTTGCAGAGACAAGGTTTCAGTATGTGGCCTAGGCTGGTTTCAAACTCCCAGACTCAAGCAATCCACTTCCTCAGCCTCTCAAAGTACTGGGATTACAGGTGTAAATTACCAAACCCAGTATCCATCCTTCCTTCCTTCCTTCCGTTTTTTGGAACCAGACATTTGTCTAAATGCTCTCTAAAGAAAATATTTTGGAGCAAATTCTTGTGATACAAATTTATAGGATATTAAATAGATGAGATATTTATAATTATAATGGGAGGGATATTTTTAAATAGTACATTTGAAATGACGGGTGACATTATTGCTACTATGCAAAATACTGTGTCTATCTTCTTGGCTTCTCCTATAATTCTTCTTGAAGTAATTCCAGTTGCCAAGAACAGTCTAACTATTTTGGATTTTCAAGCAATAGCAAGACTTTTTTCCCCAATAGTGATACCAGAGGAGACTTGTATAAGACTGGGAAGAATGTTCAGAAAATTTCTGCTTGTGGTCAGTAAACAATCCAAAGCCTTTTCAGTTGTTTTTCATTGCAAATTGAGAGACATTGGCAGAAATATGCAATGACTGTAAACATTCTTATAAAATGAAAGGATATAACAAGAAAACAATGCATTGACCCCAGCAACATAATTAATGGGAAACGTATTCCCAATAATGCCTTCCACACCATTTCTTTAATTCTTATGTGACTCACTTGTATTTAGTACATAAGTATAGACTTGATTACTTTAAGCAACTCTCATATGAAAATTAACATAAATTTTATTACCTATTATAAAAATGTTTACACGTTTTCCTGAATTAACTACAGAAGAATTAAAGTTAAAATTCCAGAGTTTTTGAGTTCTTTCATACCAATGGATTGACAACAGAGTTGTGGAAATACTCCATAGAGATGCAGCTTAAGATAAATGAGTTCTTTTGAGTGATTTCAAGTTCTTTCAATATTTGGACTTATTTAAAATAAGAGGGACATAGTTCCTCAAACCTATTAAATTACAATGAATGGAACTTTTCATGAGGATAGAATTATAGGAGAAGTGAAGTAATTCCAGGGATAATGCTATTGTGTGAATGTTTGTGTACCCTAAATTTCATATTTTGAAATTCTAATTCTTAATGTGATTGTATTAGGAGGTGGGACTTTGGGGAGGTGATTAGGTCATGAGTGCAAAGGCCCTGTAAATGGGATTAATATCCTTATGAAAGAGACAAAAGAGAGATAATTCACCCCTTCTGCCTAATGAGATTTCAGTAAAAACTTGGCAGTCAAGGAAGTTGGACTTTACCAGACACCAAATCTTGATCTTGAAACTCCCAGCTTCCAGAATTGTGAGAAACAAAATTCTTTTGTACACATTCTACCTAATTAATGGTATTTTGTCATAGTAGCCCAAATAAAGAGACAATCTTGAGAACATTTCAATATGTGAATTTATAAAATAAAACCAAATTCAACTCAGGTAAGCAGAACTGCAATAATTCGGGACCTGGTACCAAACTTCTGTTAGGCAACCTCTTGCTGTTTTAATATTCACTACAATGATAACCTACCAAAGACTTTTATTCACAAAGTACTCAGACCCTATTTATTTTGAGTGCAGAAAAACTATCATATAGGAGTCACAAAATCTATTTTTTTTTTTCAGATCAGTTCGAAATTCATTCTTAAAGTACACATTTTCTAGACAGGTATAAATCTATACTTTATTAAAATATCTCAAATACCTTTTTAATCATTCTGCTTTAGAGAATGCTAAAGACATATGGTCCAGAATCTTGCCAAATATCATTTTTGTAGAATTGGAAACATATTAAACAAAATGTTTTTCCACAGCAAGTTGAATTCTTGTTTTCATCAGGCACACTTGATATATTATTTTGCAAGAGGGAATTCTCCCCTTGCCTTCTTTGGAAATGTGTGCTTATTGACAGGATGATCATAAAAGATGTTATCCAAATTACCAAATCAGGTCACTTTTAATAAGAGTGCTCTTTATTATTTTTATTCAGTGACAATAAGCCTCAATCCCAGCAGTTCAAGGAAACCAGAAGGTGCAGTCACCCTAATAATATAGGATCACATTCACCTTTTCTCATAAAATATACTAGAGTTCCAATGCATAAAAGAATGAGAGAGATTCATTTCTGCTCAGGAAAAAAAAACAACCCATATTCATCTTTTGATCTTGAACATACACTTAGAACACACAATCCAGGCTTTCTTTCTAGCCAATGGATTGCTAGCAGGAGTTTAAGTTGCCATTTCTACATCTGGCCTGTAAAAATCTTTCACTCTTTTTCCTGTATGTACTTTTTTGTCTCTTTCAGAGGGATACCTCTGGAAATCTGACAAGGTCATAAGCTCTACGATGACCTTGAAAACCATGTTTTGATGATGGCAGAACTTTTTTCAATCTGGTCTTGAATGACTGTATGAAGAATAACACTGTCAATATGTTTACCTATATAGGATGTTACCTTCACAAACAATAAACTTTCTAGTGATTTTTACTGGTTGAATTTTGTCTCCCCTAAATGATATGTTGAAATTATAACTGTTAGTAATTCAGAATGAGACCTACTTGGAAATAGGATTGTTACCAATATAATTAATTCGAATGAGGTTATCTTGAATTATGGTGAACCATTAATCCAATATAACTGGGGTCCTTATAAGAAGGGGGAAACTTGGGCACAGACACACAGAGAGAACATCTGGTGAAAGCAGGAAGCCAGGCAAACACAGAGGGAAAACAGTCACATGAGTATGGAAGAAGAGACTGGACTGATCCTGTTCAAACCAAGGACTACCTAGCTATCAGAAGCTGAAAGAGGCAAGGAAGGATCCTTCTCTAGAAGCTTTGGAGGGATTTGATTTAAAACTTCAAGCCTCACAGTAATCAGCCTGGTATTGGTACAAGAACAGGTACATAGACCAATGGAACAGGATAGAGATTCCAAAAGCAAAGCCTCAGTTCTTCAACCAACTCAGCTTTGACAAAGCCTCCAACAACAACCACTGGGGAGAGGAGAACTTATTCAGTAAGTGGTGTTGGGAAAACTGTCTGACCACATGCAGAAGATTGAAACAGGACCCCTACCTATCACCATACACAAAAATTAACTCTAAATGGACCAAAGACCTAAAAGTAAAACCTCGAAATATAATAATCGTAGAAAATGCAGGATATATCTTTATGGAAATTGGAACTAGCAACCAATTCCTATTCAGAACCCTAAAGACCAATACCTTAAGAAATAAGATAGACAAGTGGAATCTCATCAAACTCTAATGAGCTTCTGCAAAGCAAAAGAAACCATCAAGAGAGCAGGGAGACAGCCCACAGATTCGGAAAAAAAAAATTTGCCAACTGTATATCTGACAAAGGCCTAACATCTAGGATCTACAAGGAGCTCAAAAGCACCAAAAGGTAAAAACCAAACAGCCCCTTTAAAAAGTGGGCAAAAGACGTGAATAGACACTTAGCAAAAGAAGATATACGGGCAGCCAACAGACACATGAAAAGTGCTCAGCCTCACTCATCATCAGAGAAATGCAAATCAAAACCACCTTGAGATACCACCTAACCCCAGTAAGAATGGCCATCATAAATAAAACAAACAACAACAGATGCTGGAGAGGATGTGGAGAAAAAGGAATGCTTCAACACTGCTGATGAGAATACAAACTAGTGCAACCTCTTTGAAAGACAGTGTGGCAATTTCTGAAAGAACTAGAAATTGACCTTCCATATGACCCAGGTATTCCCCTACTTGGAATATACCCTGAGGAACTCAAATCATTCTACAAAAAAGATACCTGCACACGTATGTTTGTTGCAGCTCCATTCACAATACCAAAAACATGGAACTAACTATGTTGCCCATCAAAGCTGGACTGGATAAAGAAAATGTACATGTACACAATGGAATATTATGTAGCCATAAAGAAGGACAAATATATGGACTTCGCAGCAACTTGGATAGATTTGGAGTCGATCATACTCAGTGATCTATCACAGAAATAAAAAACAGAGTACCATATGTTCTCACTCATAAGTGGACCTTGAACAATTATAATACTGTAAGAAAGCATGTGGCAGTAATGGAAAACTGTCAGGGGATGGGGATGGGATTGGCAGTTGAGGGAAACTGCTAGGGGAGGGAGGGACATACCTCATCAACAAGAGTACCTGCATAATCAATGTTTGTATACCTAATCCTGAATTGTAGCCCACATCTTAATAATTAAAAATTTTAAAAATAAAATAAAACTTGTAGCCTCTAGAACTGTGAAATAACAAATTTATGTTGTTGTAAGTCACCTAGTTTGTGGTATTTTGTTACTGCATCCCTAAGAAAGTGATATAATTTTTTTCATTCTGGGATGTTTTTGTTTTATTTAGTATAGCAGTTAACATCACCCACCATAGAAGGGAGGACAATGGTTCCGACACACTCAAATTTTCAAAAAATTATTATTTATATAACAGGATGAACACGTGAAATTGAAAATGGGGTCACAGTAGGACAAACTCAATCCCCCAGTTTCACAGTTGAAGTAATTCTACTTCCCTATAGTTGTTTTGAGATATTTCCAAGCAATGAATAATTTGTAATTAGCTGTTTTCTCTCAGAATCAAGTAACCTTGCCAAGAAAGAAAGTTATTAAACAATCCGTGCGAGTGGATAGCAATTCTCCCTTTATGTCTATGAAAGGTCTTGTTTGGTAACCATCTATACTTAAATACAAAAATTAAATCTAATTATTTTGAAATTTCTTTGCTCTCTCAAACAACAGAAACACAAGATTTAAACCAGCTTCAAAACAGGTCAATAACTATTTCCTTTGCAAACTTTTATTGCATAAGCTGTTTTTTTTCTCCTGCAACTAACACCACACCATAACCAAATACACTCTGAAAGACTCTGTCTTTAGAAGTATTTTTTTTAAAACACCACAAACTTATAAAATAGGCTACAAAATCAGTTGTTCAGCAGGTGGAAAAATCTCAAATACATTAGAGTAGAAATCCATGAATGACAAATATGTTTGAAAATAGTAACCTGTTAACTGTTTATAAAAAAGCTTGTGGCTGGAATGGGTTTGCATTGTTATGTAAGACCCAAATGTATAAAATAAATTTCTGAAATAACTAGAAAAAAATTAAGAACAAAGCATGTGACCACACTTGCCATTGGAAAAGGGGCAAAGCATTAACCATAACTAAATATCTGACACACATGACCACAATCAGTAAGAGTTGTATTTATTTACCCCTGAATATATGACAAAAAATCTGTAATATACAAAGTGAACTAACAACAACAAATCCTTGAAATAAACAAATAGGATCAAGGTTGAATACCTCATAGGAATCATGTAAATAGTAGTAATGTCTGATACAGAGGATAGAGCACCCCTGAACTACATTCAAGAATTGCTAACACATGGCAGCCTACAGCAAATTCTCAGCCAGCTTCCTGCCAGAGAAACATGCTTTATCCACAGGTTATAGAATAAACACAGATGCAGCAAAATGAGTCAGCAGAGGAAAACAAAAACCTAAACTGAAGGTAAATGAAGCTTTGTGCACGTGCATGACATGAAATCCATTGAGCAAAACTAATTTTATATCTGTGCCAGAATGGCTGTCTTATATGTTGGAAATAGGGAACAGGAGGAAAAGAAAATTGTCACATAATAGCAGACCTTGAAGTGCACTAAAATAGATAATACTTTCTGTACTGGAAAAAAAAAAAAAGAACAATACATTCTAAGAGTTAAAATTCATCTACAGTGCTATGAAAGTGGAATAAAAAATATTGATACAAAAAAGAAAAAGAATGTATAAAAGACAATACTGAAACTAAGAAAAATATTCAGTGGAAGATGGGAAGAGGCAAGAAAAATGGGTAAATCCCATAAAAATGACTTCCTTTGTAATACACATAGAATGATATAAAAAATTATTTCTAGGAAATTTTTTGTAAAGTTATTGTCTATTCTTTCTGTTTTTTAAAAGTTGACATGTAATTGTGTCTCATTTTATTAAAATCAATTATTAGTACTGGAGAGAAATTAACTTCTTTTTTTTTTTTTTTTTTTGAGTTGGAGTCTCACTCTGTCGCCCAGACTGGAGTGCAGTGGCCGCTCCCAGTCACCGCAGCCTTGACCTGCTGGGCTCCGGTGATCCTTCTGCCTCAGCCTTCCAAGTAGCCGGAATTACAGGCATGCGCTACCACGCCCGGCTGATTTTTTTTGGATTTATTGTAGAGATGAGGTCTCGCTGCCCAGGCAGGTCTCGAACCCACGGGCTCAGGTAATCCACTCACCTCAGCCTCCCAAAGTCGCGGGATTACAGGCTGAGCCACTAAGCCCGGCTGAGAAATTAATTTCTTTCTTTTTTTAAAAAATTCTTTGGAATCCACTCCATTCATTCTGTGTTTTTGTTTTGTTTTAAAATTGTGGGGTACAATTAAGGGTTAGGTATACAAATATTCATTGTGCAGGTACCCTTGTCGATGAGGTGTGCCCCCCTTTCCCCAGACAGATATTGACTACCTTTAATCCCACCTCCCTTCCCCACCCTGTCCCCCCCATAGTTGGAAATTAATTTCTGAATTGTATGCTAGCACAGAATTTTCTACTAATTCAAAACAAAAAAGTCTATGAAACTTCTCTTACACTGTTAACCTGATGCATCTTCTGCAGAATGAACATTGTGGATCTCTAGGATAATATTAGCACACATTTTTTTTTGAGACAGAAAACTACAGGTTAATTCCTTGGGAACGTTTTCTGGTATCTATACTATATTTCACTTAATATTAATTGCCCAATTTCTTAGGATCAAATACCTTATTGGAGGGGAAAAAAATGAGATTTGCATGCCTTGTTATGAATTAAGTTGAGTTAGTAACCTTGATATGAATTCACCTTAGCTGCCTTGTCTTTTTAATGAGGAAGTGTGATTGAATGCATTTAAGTATTCCAAATTCCGTTTTCAAGTGTGTCAATAACACGAAGTGACCTTGGGAAGGATCTTGGCTCACTCATAGCAGTTTCTTGGTAGAAAGTCATTTGGCCCTAGTAGGAGCAGTGCATCAGTTCACTGGCCCATTTGCCACAGAACTGCTATCTTGGCCACTTGCTGCTCAGATGAAACTTTGTGGTTTATAGCCCCAAGCATTGGCTCCTAAGAAGAGAGAAGGAAGGTAAAAATCACTCTCCTCCATACACGATTCCCTCTGAGGCAAATCTGTCTTCATTTCATTTGTTTGGAAGTCTTTATAGGTTAAAGAAGCAAGTTCAATCAATGAACCAATCTAAACTGGAGTTTTGCTAAAAATAGCAGACCTGCAGTGAAAGTCTACTGAAAATTGGGAAGCAATGAGAATGTATTCGCTAAAAGTTGTTGCTCTCCATAGGAAAGGATAAATTTAAACCCCTATGAAAGAAAAGTATAATACAGTTAGAACAGATCAATGAAGACTATATGGTAGAAAGACCCTGTAGTTATTCTTTTCTTACTTTTATTTTATTTGTGGAAATAAATTTTTTAAAATGAGTGAAAACAGCAAAACAAGTAGCCAATGAATAACAAAATTTTTTTTAAAAAAGCAAAAAGCTAAAGGTAATCTATTCAACTTCTAATAAATGAAGTTTTCTGCTTGTTAAAGTTTTCTGATGAAAATTGTCTATTTGACTCTTGATTCTCTGAGTAGAGAAACAAAATAAATGTCTTTTTAGTAGAGAATGTACCCCATAAGAAAAAAAAAAACAATAACTGAACTTTCTCAGTTGGTGATTCTAAATACCTAACAGTCAATAAAACCTTTCAACTTATTTATAATTAAATCTACTGGTGATCCTAGGGCTGCTTGACCTCAGAATACTGATCTGTACCTCATAATAGGTTCTGGTTCTATATGAAAGGAATCAAAATAAGTCATAAGAACTTTTAATGTGTAAGTCTATTTAGAGAGCTGCAACTCCTGTTGAGAGTTCAATGACAGTGTGGAGGCTTTTTCATATGTCAATTTGGCTAAACTGACCTGTGTTTCCTAAAATGCTTCTGGTTTGGATTGGCTACAAGACAAATGTGTATGAGATTTGGAAGACAGAAAAGAAGCAGTGACCATGTTTATTCTTGGCAGGTGAAGTAGGCCATGCATGTCTTTGCAGAACTTCTGGCTCATCATGCTGATTTGGGCAACAACTGACTCCCACAGCTAAACTCTTTGAGATTTCTTCTTTTAACTTCTCCATATCCTGGTGTGAGCAAGGCAAGCAAACTACTAGAGATCATCATGGCTTTCAATGAGAGACTGATAAAATTCCAACTCATTTCTTGAGGGTTCCAGTTGTCACTGTTTCTCTTCACTTTTGCTTCTGACTGTGAAACTAGTGACTTCACACCCAACAGCAGATGAAGAAATGCCAAAGCAAGAATGTTTTACTTGTTCTTGTAATCACAGAGTATGACATTTTTCTGTAAATCTCTTATTCTATATCATTCTTAGTCGTTATAAATGAATGCTGACTGTTTTCTCTAAATGTTTTTCTATATTTCTAATTATGGTGCATACTATAATCCACTCCCTTAAACTATCATGCTGTATTTTATGCTATGCTGCTAAAGTTTCCTTATTAAAATAAATGTCATGTTTTTAAATCCTGTATCAGCACACACAAAAAACTTCATGCCGTTAAAAACTCAGTAGTATCTTCAGCACCTAACAATAGTCAAACTTTTTTCAGGTTAAATTCAATTTTTCATTGTTCCATCCTCCTCAAAACTAAATGAGACATCAGCAATACCTCATATCTACTTTTTCTTAAGATCTATTTGGAGACCTGAGTACTTATTATTGTTGGTTCAATTGTTTATTTTAATAAGAGTGATAAGTCTAGTAATATATGAGAGTGTAATCAACAATATGAATTAGGAAATTACACACAAAGTACAGCAAAGTTTTGCCATTTTAGAACATTACAGACTAATAACTTTATAGTAGCTTCGATTTAACTTAAGGTGACATTTTTCCATTTTTTTCCCGAGTGAGTTCTTGTTTTAAATGGCTGTCTCAAATTAATTGATGACAGCATTACTTTTTAAAATTTTCTTTATTTTAATTGAAACATAATATTTCTACATATTTTAGGGTACATGAGATATTTTGATATATGCATGCAATGTATAATTACCAAATCAGGGTAACTGGGAGATTCATCACTCCAAAGGTCTTGTGTTTATGTTGAGAACATTGTAATTCTTCTCTTGTGTAAAAAATAGCATTTTAAAAATTTATCTAACTTGTATAAAACATACAAGACTCTGATAATGAATTCAACAAATAACTTCATTTTTCTGTCTCAAAATTTCCTGTTTTAGATTTGACCAAAATATAATAAAATGGTATATTTAAAGAGTTATAGATCATTTCTTAGTGTCCCAATTCTAGTTTTACTTAGTTGCTTATAGAGATTCTAGAGGGTATTAGAACAAAATAAGTAGTTTCGCAACATAACAACTAGACTGTTTCACAGGGAATTAGGCAATTTGTCATATTTGAAATGAATTTTCAAGTGAAAGCAAAATGCTAACAAACATACAACCATAGCAAATGTGTAATTTATGGGCAACAGTCATAATACAAAACTACCAGCACTAAATTTCTTATCCTCATTTTTCAGTAAAAGAATGTTAACAGCTGTATTTGTTGGATATTAAATATTGCTGAATAATGTTATAGAAAAATAAAAAAGAACCTGTCTGAATGATTAGATTCTTTTTTCAGCATGCACTGTTTAATTCTAAAGGTTGTGGTTTAATTCTAAAGGTATAGCTGGTTTCTTATGTGTTAGCTATATTTAAAAATATACATTAGAGGTTAAAATAAAATTTAAAAAATTTTAATAGTCTGTAGCTCTTTTGGCTGCCAGAATAATGTTCAGTTGCATTTGCTTTTAGTGCACATATATGTTTATTTCTACATTAAAACGCCTGTGGACATTTAGACTGAGCCACATCTGAGAATAGTAACAGGCTTTCTTTTTTCCTCGATCTTTGGTGAAAGTACACTTAAACCATGTGGTTAGAACAAAACATAAAAATTTTACAAATTTAATGTGCATTTGCTTAATCTTTAGCAGTCATTCTGAAATGAGCCTTATTTAAGTTGCTAGGTAAAAATAATTAGTCAGTCTTAGAAAAGTATCTTTTTTGATGGATAACCAACAGCACTAGCAGTGATTACTGCTTTCAAATACACAGCTGAATGAAGCACTTTCTCCCTACTACATGCTATGATAGAGTTTTTGGACTATCTATTAGAAAGGTTAAAGGCAAACTCCTCCATAACTACAGATGTGACAGTACAGATTTGTGACCTTTAAAGATGAATTTAATGACCTTGGAACCTCTTTTAAATAAATTAAAATACATCTTCATGCACAAGAAATAAGAATGGAATAAAGTGCTTAAAGAGCCAAATAAAGAAGAAAAGAAATAGCCAGTTTTAACAGATCAACCACTTTAGTTTTTTGTTTGTTCTAGGAGGCAATCTGATGCCAGCTAACCACATGGGCATAACAGAAGGTACTGTGGGCAGGAATGTCAATGAGCTTGATTTTCCTCACCTTGGGAAAGTGGAGCAGGTTGTTAGGTACTAAAATGAATCATCCCCTTGTGGGGAAAAGTGGTCCATCTTTGCCACTTTTTCACAAACCCAGATCCCATAGCACCAAAGGAGCCAACATCTATGCTACTTTACTGACCCTTGGCTTCATAGTTGGAAACTCCACCACCAATGCAGTCAGCTGTTGCCATGCTTCCTGGAAAGAACTTTTTACCAAGCAGAGCAAACCTTGTCTGAGTCACTGCACACCTCTAGCACGTATGATAGTGCCAGTGCTGCTACCAGTTTTGTTAAGACAAGTTTAAGTCTGGCAGGCAAACCATGCAGACTCTTGGTTTCAGCATCATAGGCCAAGAGGCCTCACCCCAATATCTGTCCACGGCTTTGGCTTTCCTGGTTCAGTGGAAGAACTATGCTTCTGTATCTTTACATCCAGGCAAATATTTCATCAAATTAGGAGTGTTTTGCAATTTAACTCCAGCACTGCAGTAGAAGCAGCAGCATACCTCTAAAATGCGAGTCCCAGAAAATTCTAAAGAGAACTAGCCCAGGCACACTACGATATTTTCCAAATCTTTTGTGCTCCAGGAACGTTTTCCAGTGCATAATTAAAGAAGAGATTCTGGGACAGTGTTAATGGGGTTGATGTATGACACTCTTCAGAATTAGCATATTGGAAGTTAGTAAATGAAAAGGACCTTAAAGGGAAAGAAAGTTCCAGATATTGGTGTTTGTTCTTCTGTGCATTATTCTCTTCTCTGTAACTAATTGTAGGTCTTTGACAAGCATATTGAGGACTCTGTGTTTTTATGAGTGTGGGTGTGTGCTGGGGATAGGGCAGAAAAAGAAGGTCTTGTGTGTTTGTGTTACTTGTGATTAATCACAATAGCACAAGGGAGGGATGGCAGTTGCAGGACACTGCCTGGGGAGAGAGGAAGGGAGGGGGTCATAAGAACACAAAGGGTACCTTATCCTAAACCAGGGGAACTGGGGACAAGATGGAGGCCCAAACATCACCTACACATACACTACTTATGTACCTAATCCCGACTTGTACCTCACATCTATATAACAAAAAAAAGTAAAAAGAAAGAAAGGGAGAAAGAAAGAAAGATATACAAGTTGCCTGTAATATTAAGGCTGTGATAGGAATTGTGGGAATAATCATTGATTTAAGTATTCTTCATATTACCTTGCACATGACAGTTAAATTGAGTAATACAAAAAATCAAAACAAGTGGAAATTCTCTTCTAGCCTTCTTGTGAATTTATGTAGAGTTGCACCCAATATTGAAGCTCATATTCTCTTCACAGACTAGATAACCAATCAATTAATATGTACTTATTAAGATCACACTGTGTCAGGTACTAATTTAGGAACTATTATGTCATCAACAATGGAGCTTACATTTCATTGTGGGCAGTATACAGATGAGACATAAGTTTGAAAAAAGTTTGTTAACTGTTTGTGTATGTTATGGAGCAAAATAAGGAAGAAGGATAAGGAGAGCAAGGGTTGAGGAAATGTGATTTTAAATATATTGTTCAAAAGACCTTACAGAGAAGATGACATCTAAACAAAAATTTGAAGGAGTTGAGAAGGCAAATGTGTGCAAATTTTGTGTATTCAAGATAGAAAGAACAATTCTCTAGGAGACATTCAGATGTCAGTCAATCACATGAACATAACAGAAGTTATTGTGAGAAGAAATGATCTGTTTGAAGAACAGGAAAGAGACATCACTGGAATGAGCAAAGGAAGGGTGACAACCATTGGTCAGAAATAACAACAGAATGGATCTGAAACATAAATTATTTAAAGAATATGAACAGAAGAAAGATATGATCCAACTTACATTTTAAAAGGGTTACTGAGGATTGTTTTAAAAAACGGATACTTGAACCTTACCCTCAAAGAGTCTAATATAATTAGTTTGGCATGGAACCTGAGCAAAGGTTATTTCTAATCTCCCCAGGTGTTTTTAAAAGGCATCCAGGTTGGAGAACTGCTGCCCAGTCTCAATTTGGACCTCATATCCATATAAAATTCTATTGAAAAGAATTTGTGAGGAGCAGGGAAAGAAATAAGGAGAAACATTTAAAAGGAAATGAATTACTAATTCAGATGAGAGATGATGCAGCATTGAGTGGGGCTCTCTAGCAGTGGAGGAGGTGAGACATGATGACATTTTTCTCATGTTTGAAGGATTAAATGAAGATTTTCTTATGGATTCGATGTGGGTTATAAGAAAAGGAGGGAAGGTAAGGACAGCCCCCACATTTTCAACCTAAGTATGTGGAAACATGGAGTTGTGTAATCAACCTGGACACAACCATAGGAAAATAGAATAGGAGCAGATATCATGTGAAATGGACATGTGAAATTTGAAATGCTGAGTAAACAATAGAACATGCAACTTAGGAATTTAGAGGAGTTGTCTATGTTAGTGGTGCAGATTGGAAATTTTACACGCAGATAACATTTAAAACTGTCAGACTTAAAGAAGCAAAAACTGAGACTTTTTCCTGCTACCATTACAATTAAGCACTTCACATACCGTATTTTAAAACAAGAAAGCAAAACAAAACAAAAACATGTACACTCTAAGACTGAAACAAAACTATAGGATTACCTTAACTGGTTCTGGTTCTCAAAATAATGAAAACCTTGAATATTGTTCATATATCTAAACTTTGTAACAAAAAGAAATAATCCCTGAGTTATGACATACTGACACCTTGAATATATGTTGTGGCTTTTGTGAATATGCTAATTATTTGAGAAAGTTTTTGTCTACCCACAATGAAGAGATTATTGACAATTTAGTAACTATGGTAAATTTGTGGGATCTTTCCTTCTTCAAGTGTGCAATTTTTAAAATTTGATGTCAGTACTCCTGATGTCCGATACATTGTGTACTTGATAAGAAATGTGTTTCCTATTTCAAAATGGCATCACTTAGAAATCAGTCTATATGGATACGAGGTCCAAATTGAGACTGGATAGTAGTTCTCAAATCTGGGTGCCTGTTAAAAACACCTGAGGAGATTAAAAATAACCTTTGCTCAGGTTCCATGCCAAACTAGTTATATTAGACTCTTTGAGGATAAGGGTCAAGTATCTGTTATTTAAAAAAAAAAAAATCCTCAGTTAATCCTACATGGTCAATGTCGAAAAAAACATTGATTTAGAGGTTGCAGAGATGAGAAGAAACAAAAAAGGAAAACTGAGAAGAAATAGTGCATAGCATAAAAGAGGGATGGGAAAGGGGGGAGGAAAGAGGGTGACGTGAAGGGGGAGGGAGAGGAAAAATTTCCCAGAATCAAGTGAGAAAACTGATTGAAGAAGGAGGGTATGATCAATTATATTAAGTGCTACTGATACATCAAGTAAATAAGTACTCAAACTTGGACATTGAATTTGGCAATGTGGTGTGGCTGTACTTTGTGAATTTATAAAACGTGGTTCAGATTTAAAAGAAAAGAGAAGGAGAGTTTTAAAAGTAATATATAGATAATCTTTTCAGGGAGTTTTTCTTTAAAGAGGAGACCAGAAGAATGGAAAAGTGAATGATAAGGCTCTGAGATTTAAAATGAGATTTTTTTCAAAAAGCATACACTACTTCATGTTTATTGTGCATTTGAGAATGATTCTGTATATATAGTGAAACATTGTTTACAAAGTAATGAAGGAAGTAAATTATTGAAGCAATGGCCCCGGGTAGAAGTGTTGGATCCAGTAAATAAATGGTAAATTTGGCCTTAAAAATAGGAGCATAAAGTTTTATTCTTGGAGGAGGGAAGTTAGAGC
The DNA here is from genome assembly GCF_000164805.1 of Carlito syrichta. NCBI lineage: Eukaryota > Metazoa > Chordata > Mammalia > Primates > Tarsiidae > Carlito > Carlito syrichta. The sequence continues at coordinate 24,724 of NW_007253120.1, forward strand.
ATGTGAGTACAGATGAAAGTACTTTGGTGGTGTTAGAGAAATAAACTTGTGGAAATGCTATTTGATTATCAGTAAAATATGAGCAAGGTCATCAAGTTAACATACTAAAAAGGAAGGCTACTTGGGGTGAGATCTCCAAATCTTCAGCAAATTTGTCACCTGGGAGCTTATTAAAACTGTAGAATTTCAGATCCCATCTTAGACCTACTGAATCGGAATCTGTGTTTTAAGTAATATCTTCAGGTGATTTATATGCAGATTCAAGATTGAGAGGCATTGATCTAGAAAAGAAGTGGAAGAATTAAAGGATTAGGGAATTATGAGAGACTAGCAGACAAGTATTAAGGGCCACTGGAGGTTAATAATCATGAATTTAAGATTAGACCAATTAGTATGATTATGAGTTTTTATCCAAACAGCTTAAATATATGGGTTCAGATAGAAGAGTAACAGACAGTTGCTTTAACCAGAGTTGAATTTTATTGAGGACAGTGATAGATAAGCAAGAGAGTTTGCAGTATATTCAAGGACATAATGATTATGATATTTAGGTATTTAGGTGGAGTCGTGTAAGAAATGAGAACAAGAGAATTGCGAGAATGAGTGCACTGGGGAGGAACATAGGTACTCTTGGAGTTGGGGTACTGTGGGTACGGTCTGGACATGAACTCCTTCCCCCTTCCTCTTTCCTCAGGAAGGGCTTCTGCCAAGGCTAGTCTCTGAAGGGGATGCATATTCCTAGTAATGAGTCATGGAATGCAAGTGACCAAGCAAAGCTGAAAGAAGCATGGTAACCATGTGTAATCAATGTAATTGTAAACACCAGATAGGAATTTGATTAATTGACTTGCTTGCCTATAAAAACTGTCTGCAGGCCTGCCCCGCCCCCCAGGTATGGATTATTTGTTCACTGACCCAACCAGCTGTCATCAATGACCCCCATACATTCTAGTAAACCAGTGACTTTTCCTGCTGGACCTCCAGGTGACGACTTCTTTGGAATAAATAAAGAACATTACACTCAAGGTCTCTCAGATATGGGGTTGTCATGTTTCAGGTCCTAAGTGGAGTAAACCGTAAACATTTTCTTCATCTCTTGATAATTATTGACTGCTAAGAATGGAATTTTATAAGATTGCTTAGTTTTCTTTTTTTATTTTAAAATTATTCTTCCTGAACTGGACTTTATTCATTTTCCTACCACCTTGATCTTATTCTTTTCCCCATTTATGATAGAGTTATGTCTCAATGTATTTTCTCTGTTTGACACTCCCATGACTTTTTCAATGTAACCCTAGTATAGCATTACATCTTCAATTTAACTCTAATAGAGATAAGATTCAACCTCCTGCAGAGCAGCAACTCAAAAGAAGTTTCTTATCAAGGGCCAGAAAAGATTGGGATATATACCTGAAAAGATTATGGCTCATTTCCTAAAGTTAGATCAGTTATTTGTTGGGAATAAACAAGAAAAAGACTGAGTGACCTGTGGGAATAGACAAGATTTGAACTAAGAACTTATAGTCAAAAGTAACAGTTGTGTGGAGAATGCCTCAGATTTAAACTTCACCTCTGATTACAGTTAAGAAAAGACCATCAGTTATCAATGACATGCTTACAAAACATGGAGTGTGAAATGTGCCCTACAGTATGTGTAACCTGACAAAGAAAAAGTGCACTGCACCAATTAAACAGGTAAGAAAGATTTATTTAAGATTATGGCAATAGGGGGTCAAGATTAGTACAAATGAGGAGAAACTGAACTCAACTTTGCTGAAACTAAAGGAGGGAGAGATTTAAGCACTGGGTAAGCTAGTAAAAAGTACTAGAGGACTTTAGTGGGAGGTGGGTCAGTGCCTTTGACCATCGTTGTTTACTAATTAATGCTTTTTGAAATTAGGCTCCTATCCTTTCACAGAAAATGGTGCGTAGGGCACTATTTCAAAGGAATGGTTTCCAGGTACTTGAGAAAGACATTCCTGGGTTGTAAAACTGGCAGAAGGCTATACCTAGAAAGAGCAGAGAAGGAATTTGCAATTGTAAGTTTTCTTAGTAAAAAAAAGTTGGGAGCCTATAGTAAGGAAGAAATCTGTCTAAAGTTCAGTCAAGTCAAGGGAACGTTAAGGCCATCTTGATCAAAACTCTTTCTTCCCTAGTCTGCCATCTCTAGATAACCCACCCATCGTCTACCAGTAACAAGGGAGATAAAAGTGTTAGGTATTGTTGATATTAAAAAAAGACTTGCCTCTAATTTAAAGATAGGCTAGACAGAAACAACTGAAAATTGCTCTAAGAACTCAATCAGTGATAGTCATAGTACTCATATTAATATCTACTTCCTATCATAACCTATGTGTCAAATTACTATACACTTTCAATATTTTTATTATTAAGCACTTAACACAAGAACAATATATTTAATATTGACAAATGTATTAGCACTAAGCAGAAAAAAGAACAAACATATTCAGTAAAATGAACACAGCCAAATCATTTTGTTGTAGAACTTCTGCCACTTGTTTACAAAGTGGCACAAGGTTTTTGTTCTGAAGCACTGTTTATATTTATGAAAGTTTTAACTTTAAATATGTACATTGAGAAGCTTCTGTGCTTTTTTTAAACATTAGACTAGAAAGGATTAAAAATTTAAAACAAAACCACAAATCAGTCCTAAATTATAAATTAATCACTAGTTTATAACAGTGTTTCTTCACAATTTAGTAGGCCATGCTCAGTGTTGCCTTAACCATTATTTTTATATAAGGAAAAAATAAAGAAACTGAGAATCAGAGTTCATATTATGAGAACTGTAAAGTTTATTTAGAGAAATCAAGGTCAAATGGATGACTAGGCATTATTTGAAAGTAGAATTATATGACATCAAAGTTCATGAATATTTCACTATTTCCAGTAGCTACCATGGCCCAAATTATAGATAAACACTTACTCTTTTGAATCAGTGTTAACTAAAGAATATGCATAATCCTCTGGAAAATTAAAAAGATCAACACATAATGCTGTTAATTAGTATAGCCCTCAAACATTGACAAAATCTCAGTTGTGTCCTTATTAGATAAAGTTTCCTCAAAGTGTCGACTACATAATTGTTATAGTCATTCTTTTCATTAAAAAATATTCTTAAGTACTAATATCAAGCTGCAATGAAATCTTTCCAGGAAAGTCAAAAAGTGCTTGAAATGAATACCTATTTATTCAGCTTCAAAGCCTGGTTTCAAAATGTCCAGCACTTTCTAATCTTTTCTTTAACTTCATAAGTTACTTTTCCAATTTACCATCATCTTTGGTATAAGTTGATGAAATCAGTATGCAACTGTTCTAATGCTAAAAGTATAAAGGAGATGGAGAAGGAAAATTAAGGGAAAGAGATAAAATAATAGAATCCCAAAAGGTCATTATATTCAGTTTAACTACTGTGGTAAAAATTAACCATTTTAAGTTTCAAATATTGTCAGGGAAAAAAGGTTGCTTTTGAAGGAAAAATACATTTTATCTAATCATGCAAAGCATTTTTGGTCTTCATTTTAAAAAATAAAATATCATTTAAATTGTGGGTAGTGTAAACAATACCCAGAAGGGTTTAAGTAGCTTGAAAGGCTGGCTGAGATGAATGTTATTAGAAAAACAAAAGGTATGCCAGAAGGGGCTACATAAAACCAAAACCAATGTCCCTTTCAAGATCAATCAGAAACAAAACTGTTTGCAAGCTTGTGCCAAAATTAATGCCAGTTCCAGCACAGACTACGCTGTAGCAATTGTAATGATGCTACTTTGAAATAAACTTGGATATGTTGGCATGAAACAATATTACCAAGAGTTTTTAAATGCTTGAAGTTCTAACATGGACTAAAGCTTCATTAGTAATTGAAAATGATTCCAATATTGGAGTGCCAGTTGAAGATCAAAAACATGTATAGAAGCAGAAACAAAACAGTAACATGTAGAGACAATTCATTTATTTGGCGTAGTCAAAGGAAGAACTTTTTCCCCTAAATGAATTAGTCAGATAATTGACATTTACCCCATTAACTGCCAGCATTATTTTCTATTTTAACCATTTTTAATGGATTTTATTCTAAAGTGAATTACATACTTCTATGCCTTATTAAACAAGAGATATTGGGTATGAGCTAATCGTTATGTGATGACCTGGGGCCAGGCAGATAAATGTAATGGAAACAGGGCTTCATATTTAGATGGATTTTAAAATCAGCCTCCCACAATTACTAACTTTGAACTAGTTACACTTATTTTGGATATTTGCTTTCTGACCGCTCACTATGATTGGAGATAAAAATATATAACTTGTAATGTTATTGTGAGGATTAAAATATTGAGATATTTGTAGAATACCAGAATATAGTAGGCATTTAAAAATGTTAGTAACCATTTTACCATGACATGATATACAATTGAGGCCCATACAAATTATTGAAATTAATGCAGAAACAGAGGAGGCAAAAAGAAAAAGACGCGAAGCAAATGGTCCATTTTTGAAGAAACACATTACCGATACTTTGCACGTAAGAAGGGGAAACGGGGGCAGAAATACTGCTAAGCTTAATAAAGAAAGAGAATTAATGAAATGGAAAAATTGAGAGGGAGCACAAAGCTATACAAGCAGATAAAAGATGTTTCATCCAGAGATAAATACATTTAATAAAAAGTTGTTTGTATTTGACAAAATAAATATCTTTCTATAACATTAGTAAAATTTGCCACAAACATACAAATACAATGCATAAATGTTGTAGGTGTAGATATTTTTTGTTGTGTGGTGTGTTTGTAAGCACATTCTATGTTCTCATACAGTATCTTGTTACTCTATGCTTTGCAAAAACTATGGCACTTGTAAAACAAACCAAAAAAAACAAAAAAGTCATGAGAAAATTAATTTTCTGCTATAGTAGAAAGAGTCTTCCTCCCTTTCACAGCAAGTCCCTGACTTTTATTCATATTTAAATTATTTGGTGTGTAAAATCATAGATTTTTGGTTTGTGTGTCACAACCACTTACATATTTCAACAAATACAGCTTTTCTCCTATTTTTCATAGCTCTATATTTGATGATTTCCAAAGACTAAAAGCAAAGTGTCTCACTACCCATCATTACCCTGAAATCTGACACTATTAACTTATGCTAACAAAAAAATAGTAAAATAAAACTGCCAATTTTTTATCTTAATGTTGCATAGCTGATATCACTCATGATTCTGTATCCATTCTATAAAAGATGAAGAAGGTAAAATTGAAATTAGAGATAAAATTAGTAAGAAGGTCTAATACTTGAAATTATGTCTAATAATATTATTTGTGAGAAATAAGGATTTTCTGTATTTTTTTAATGAACAACCTAATTTTCCTATTTCTGGTCAAAAACATATTCCCTTCAGTACTTTCACAGAAATTTGTAGGGCACGTGTGTGTATACTATAATTACAGATATATAGTTACACACGCATACACACACACACACACACACACACACACACACAGAGCAAACAGAAATTTAAAGAAAAAAATTCAGGTTATATATCTAATGGAACTAGGGAATAGAGAATCACAGATGACAAACTAATAAACAACCAAGATAATTTTGAGGAAATGATTTTAAGTGAAGAATGAATGCCACTGATTGTGTGCATAAGTATTATTTCCTTTTATGTGCTGAGTGATTTTAAAGAAAAGTTCAAGAATTTAGGTGAGTTATATTAGTCTGCTAAATCCATGGAGGACAAAGTTAATGACATTTTAAGTTTTCATAATGACTTTATAATTATGTTCTCAATAAAGCACACATTAATCAAGATGTATGCTAACTGGATGGAAAAAAGGAACATATCGGTGTTAAATGATCAATATAATAATTAAGCTATGTTTAAAGACTGTATTGTGTGATATCTTTAAAAAATAATTTTATATAGCAAAGCTTTTTTACATGTACATGTTATATAATGCTCTATTTATTTGATTAAGTAATGATCAAACTGCTCTTACTAGGCATGATATTGAAATTCAATGAGTTGCTATTTTAGAAAACCTCTATTTGTGGCATGTTGAAGACTGTTTGCTCTGTACAAGCAGGAATGTATTGTTTTGAGAAGACTCACAATTGTATGAGAACATTTTAAACTATATTATTAGAATGAGAACATGCTATGAGAAAGAACTAATGGAATAAAGGTTTCAAAATCAATTCAAGAGAAATTATAAACTTTTATTATTTAATCAAGTCAAGGAAATTTCTTCCCATTGTTAGTATTTTAGGGATACCAGTATGTAATCATAGCATCAGAAGCTGGATCATGGTTAAAAAAAAAAACTCTCTGTTAATGCTATTTTTTACTTATGCTATGAAGAAACATATTATTACTGCTATCACTTTTCACAGTCAGTTACCTTTTAGAGAAATAGAAATAAAAGAAGCATATTATGTTTTATGTTCATTTAATCAACATTTATAATCTAATACTTTACGTAATCTAAGTTTTTAATTTATTCTATTACTTCTGCCTTAATGACTTCTTTCTAATGTATCTTTATTGAGATATGAGTGACAAACAAAAATTATATATAGTTTTTAAGGTGCACTATGTGATGTTTTGATATATATATACATTGTGAAATGATTACCAATATCAAGTTAATTAACATATTGATAAGCTCACATAGTTACCACTTCTGTTTTTTGGTGTGTGTACAAGGGGAATTTTCTAAAAATTGCATTTATTTGTTAAAATATGTGCATTCTTACATTTTGAAGCTTCAGTCACCTTCAAAGTATTCTGTTTCATATAATACACGTATGAGATGCTTTTTCCACAACTCAAAAGTTTTTGAACTCATCAATTTTGATGTCTTTTAGTGCTACTGCTGTTTTTTGTTTTACCACTTTCACATTGGCAAAACGTTTGAGGACTTTTTTTCATTCAGGGAAACCAAAAACACTTGCTCAGGGTGAGGTTGGGTCAATAGGGAGAGTGGGGCATGGGGTTCATGCCATTTTTGTCAAAAACTGCTGAACATCCACTGAAGTGTGGGAAGGTATGTTGTCATGGTATAAGAACTGGTTACCTGTTTGTTACAACTCCAGGCATTTCTTCTGCGAATCATGTTGCAACTTTCTCAAAACTTCCAGAAAAAAACTTTGGTTGACGGTTTGATCAGGAGGAATGAATTCCAAGTGTATTACAAGGGGCCCACCCTTTAAAAAAATAGGATTTCTTGGGGTCCCCCATATGCCTGTGGTAAGAAAACTTAATATCTACTCTTTTAGCAAATTTCAAATAAACAATGCATTATTATTTAAAATCACTGTGCTATGTACTAGGTCTATAAAGCTTATCCATTTTATACCTGAAAGTTTGCACTGTTTGACCAACGTCTCCCCATTTGCCCCACCCGTGGTAACGATGCTTCTACTCTATGTTCTCCAAGTTCATCAACAGTTCCACAAGTGGCAACATTTTCTTCTTTCTTCCAACTGAATAATATTCATTCATATGTATCTCACATTTTTCAGACATTCATCTACAAACAGACACTTAGGCTCTTTTTGTATCTTGGCAGTTTTGAATTATGCCTTAATAATCATGGAAGTATTTCCATTGAATATATATCCAAAGATGGAATTGCAGAATCATGAGGCAGTTCTATTTTTAATTTTTTAGGATTCTCTACATAGTATTTATAATGGCTGCACCAATTTACATCCTCACAATTACTTATCTTTTGTCTTTTTGATAATATACATTCCAACAGGTGTGAGGTGATATCTTATATTGGTTTAATTTGCATTTTCCTGTTGATTAATGATATTGAACATTTCTTTATAAACCTGTTGGACAGGTGCATGTCTTCTTTTGAAAAATGTATATTCAGGTCCTTTGCTGAGTTCTAAATCAGGGTTTTTTGGGTGTGCTGTGGATTGGTTTGAGATTCTTATGTTTTGGATATTAATCTCTTATTAGACATGGGGTTTGTAAAGATTCTTTTGACTCTCTAGGTTGTTTTTTCACTCTGTTGATCATTTCCCTTGCTGTGAAGAAGCTTTTATAAGTTTGATAGAATTCTATTTGTCTATTTTGTTTTGGTTGCCTAAGCTTTAGGGGTCATTTCCAAACAATCATTGCCTGGACCAATGTCAAGGAGCCTTCTGTTATGTTTTCAAGTAGTTTTACAGTTTCAGATCTCACATATGTTTAAGTTTTCAATCTTATTTAAGTTGAATTTTAATCTAGGGAGAGATAAGAGTACAATTTAATTTTTTTTGCAGGTTGATATTTGGTGTGTGTTTGTTTTGAGTCAGAATCTCATTCTGTCACCCAGGATGGAGTGCAGTGGCACGCTTTTAGCCACTGCAGGCTCGACCTGCTGGGCTCAAGCAAGACTTCCAACTCATCCTTCCAAGTAGCAAGTAGCTGGAACCATAGGTGTGTGCCACCATGCCCAGGTAATTTTTTTATTTATTTATTGTAAAGACAAGGTCTTGCCATACTGCCCAGGCTGGTCTTGAACCCCTGGGCTCAGGCAATCCCCTTGCCTCCACTTCCTAAAGTGCTGGGATTACAGGTATGAGCCACTGTGCCCAGCTGATATTTAGTTTTCTCAACACCATTTATAACTGTCAAATGTCAATTAACAGTAAATGCCTGATTTATTATGGGGACTCGATTCTACTTCATATAACTATATGAGTGTGTCTGTTTTATTTATTTATTTGACTACCATGGTCTTTGATTACTATAGTTTTGTAGGATATTTTGAAGTCGGGTAGTGTGATGCTTCCGGTTTTGTTTTGTTTTTTACTCAAGATTTCTTGGGTTACAGCATCTTTAATTGTTTCAACAATTTTTTTTTTCTGTTTCTGTGAAAAATGTTATTGGAATTTCACAGGGATTATATTGAATCTGTAAATTGTTTTAGATATGGGTATTTTAAATTTCTCAATAATCTTTATTTTCTTAATGTTTTAATTTTAAATAATGTCCTCTATTTTAATAGCTTTAGGGGCACAAATGGTTTTTTGTTATATGACTGCTTTGTATAATGGTGAATAAGTCTGGACTTTAAGTGTACCCATGATTCCCACTAGTGTACATAGTACCCAATAGGTAATTTTTTATTCCTTCCTCCCTTCCCATCCTTCTGATTCTGAGTCTCCAATGACCTTTATGCCATTCTTTATGCTGTTATAGACCGTTAGCTTAATTTCTACTTATATGTAAGTACTTGCAGTATTTGGTTTTGTTTTTAACAATATTAGTTCTTCCATCCAGGAGCATGGAATAACTTCCTATTTGTTTGTGTATTCTTCAGTTTCTTTTTATCATTGTTTAATAGTTTTCACAATACAAATAGCTTACCTCATTGATTAAGTGTATTCCTAGCTATTTTAATTTCTATGGGATTGCATGTGGGATTGTTTTCTATTTCTTTTTTTTTTTTAGCGTTTGTTAGTGAATTAAAATGCAACCGATTTTTTGTTTATTTAGTATACTATAACTTTACTAAATTTGTCCATTTGTTTATAAATTTGAATAGCTCATTTTGGAGTCTTTGTAATTTTCTGTAAGATCATGTTACCTGCAGAGACAATATTACTTTATTCTGATTTGGAGGCCTTTTATTCCATTTTTTTTTTCCTAATTACTCTAGCTAGAACTTCTAGTACTATGTTTATTAAAATGAAAAGAGGGCATTCTTGTCTTGTTTCTAATCTTAGAGGAAAAACTTTTATTTTTTCATTATTAAATATACTGGTAGCTGTGGGATTATTATATATGGTCTTTGTTGTATTGAGGTGCATTCCCTTTATACCTAATTTGGTGAGAGTTTTTATGATAAAAGAATGTTAAATATTACTAAATTATGTTTGCAAGTATGTATGTATTATTTTTATCCTTCGGTCTGTTAATTTGTTGTCACATTCATTGATTTGTGTATGCTGTAATATCTTTGAATTCCTGGAATAAATCTCACTCTTTTAACATGCTGTTAAACTCAATTTGCTATATTTAATTGAGGATTTCTGTATCTATCATTCTTCAGGGCCAGTAATTTACATATATTGTAGTATCTTTGTCTGATTTTGCTACCAACGTAATGCAAACTCTATAAAATAAATTTTGAAATCTTTCCTCCTCTTTGAATTTTGAAGCATCTTGAGAATAATTGATATAAACATGAATTCAACTTTAAATATTTGGTAGATTTCCCAAGTGAAGCTATCTTGTCCTGGACTTAGTTAAGAGATTTTTATACATTGATTCAATCTCCTTACTCATTATTGGTTTGTTCAGATTTTCTGCTTCTTTATGACTCGGTGCTAGTAGGTTGTGTATGTTTAGAAACTTGAGGTTATCTATTCATAAGTAATTTATGATCCTTTTAATTTCTGTTGCATCAGTTATGTCTTCTCATTATCCATACATATTCATTTTTGTCTTTTTTTATTAGTCTCACTAAAGGCTTATTAATTTTGCTTATCTCTTCAAAAATCCTACTGTGAGTTTTGTTGATATTTTTATTGTTTTTCTATTCTCTATTTTTATTTATTTTAGCTCTAATCTTTGTCAATTCCTTTTGTCTACCGCATTTCAGTTTAGTATATTCTCCTTTTTGTAGTTCTATGAGGAATAAAGTTAGATATTTTAAATTTGAGATTTTTCTTTTTTCATAACATTTTATTGCTACAAACTCTTCCTAGAACTAGTTTTTATGCATCCTATAAGTTTTATCATATCTTGATTTCATTTTAGTGTTAATATTTTTTATTTCCACTTGATTTCTTCTTTGACTTATTGGTTGCTTATGAGAACATGGTTTAATTTCCATTTTCCCCCCACATATTTAATTTCCATATATTTTTCAGCCACATTGAATCTCTCCATGTCCTCCTAAAGGACTGCAGCATTGCAAAGTTGTTAGAATCCCGTAGTGTGGCTGGGTCCTCAACCTTCTAACCGATGCAGTGATCTACACCCTGGGGAATAAAAGTTATATCGAACTGAGAAGGATTCCCCAGGCACAGAGGGAGCTAAAACATATGTTCTCCCAAGCATGAGAGTCACCTGTCTAGGTCTGATGCCATTGACATCAACTCTGCTCACCCTTAAGCAGCAGGGCCACCATATGCATGCACCATGTCTGCAGAGGGTCTAAGGACCAGCCCACTGGGGTGGGCTGAGTACACAAACTGGGTGTGTGGGCATCAATCTGCCCTCATCTACCACAGCTAGTACTTTTGAGCCCCACTGGGGGATCTGAGGACAGGCCCACCAACCTGCTGCTTCTTTTATAGGCCACATCATCATTGGGAGCCAGGGAATTAACCCACACAGCTTACCACCACTGGTGCTCACATGCTTTGATTACTATAGTTTTGTAGTAAATTTTGAAGTCAGGTAATATGATACATCAGGAGTCCTGAAGCCCCCACATTCTCATGCACCTGAGGGTCCTGACTGGGAGCTTGGAGATAGTCCTACCCTACCTACCACTGCTGGAACACATGTACACCATCAGGGGCACTGGCAATGGCCACACAAGCTTGCTATCAGTGCCCTAGTGCAATCTATGAATGTATATATACACAATGAAATACTATTCCAAAATAAAAAAGAATAAGATCCTTTCATTTGCAGAAACACAGATGGAACTGAAGGTATTATATTAAGTGAAACAAGCCAGGCACAGAAAAACAAATATCACATGTTTTCATTCATATGTGGGAGCTAAAATATGTTGATCTCATAAAGGTAGAGAGTAGAATAATAGTTACAGAAGGGGAAAAAGGGGAGCTGGGGGATAAAAAATGGTTAGTTAATGAGTACAAATATACAGTTAGGTAGGATATGTTCTGATGTTCAAAGCACAGTAGGTTGACAACATTATATTATATATTTCAAAATAGTTAGAAGAGATTTGAAATGTTCCCAACACAAAGAAATAATGTGTTCAAATATTATAATTTGATAATTACATACTCTATGCATGTATGAGAATATCGGGTACCCCATATATCCACCAAAAAACTCATAACAGTCAAATTTAAGCTGATAGCAACTTTAGTTGCATATAAAATGTTGATATTTGACTACCCTCCCACTTGTAATGTTTTTTATTTCACATTTATATCTTTTTATGTTATGTATCTATTAACAAATAGTTATAGGTGTAATTATTTTTAATACTTTTCTCTTTTAAACTCCAGGTTAAAAATGATGTACTCACCACCATGAGTATTAAAGTAGTCTATGTTTAACTTTACACTTGCCTTTACCAGTGAGATTTATATAGACAGTCTCTGACTTACAATGGCTAGACTTATGATTTTTCAGTTTTACTCTGATGTGAAAGTGACAAGCTTTGCTTAGTAATTTTGAGTATTTTTCCATATACCTGTTGACCATTTGTATGTCTTCATTTCAGAAATATTTATTAAGGTATTTTTGCCCATATTTAAAACAGGTTATTAGAAATACTTTTTGCTCTTAAGTTTCTTATGTATTCTGGATACGAATTCCTTGTCAAATGTATGGCTTTCTAACATTTTCTTCCATTTTGTAGTTTGTCTCTTTAATGTTAATAGCTTTTTTTGCTATGAAAAATCTTTTCAGTTTGATATTTTTTCATTTTTCAAATTTTAGTTATGTCACCTGGACTTTTGAGGTATTGTTTTTAAAATCCTTACCAAGCCCAATGTTATAAGATATTTCTCCTAAGTTTTTCTTTCAGTAGTTTTATATTTGGGGGCTTTATGTTTGTCTTCAACCCATTCTGAATTGACTTTTTCATATAGTGACAGATAGTGGTCTAGTCTCATTCTACTTGGTATGTGGATATTCTATTTTTTAGCTCCAATTATTGAAGAGACCTTTTCTCAATGTGTGTTCTTGGCATTTTTGTCAAAAATTAGTTGATTGTAAGTGTGTGAATTTATTCTGGGATTCTCTATCCTATCACACCAGGCTATGTGTCTGCTTTTATGCTAGTACCATGCTGTTTTGGCTACTATAGCTTTGTAGTAAATTTTGAAATTAGGTAGTATGATACGTCTAGCTTTTTCCCCCCCCTCAGGACTGCTTTGGCTATTCTTGTTTTCTTCTGGTTTCAGGTTAATTTTATGATTTTTTTCTATTTCTTTGAAGAACATCCTTGATATTTTGATAGAGATTGCATTAAATCTGTAGATTGCTTTGAGTATTATTACCATTTTAACAATAGTAACTCTTCTAATCCATAAACATAGGATATCTTTCTATTTTTTGTGTCCTCTTCAATTTCTTCCATAATTGTTTTATAGTATTTATTGTAGAGTTCTTTCATCTCCTTGGTTATACTTACTCCTAGGTAATTTTTTGTAGTTACTGTAAATTGTTTACTTGATTTCTTTTTCAGGGTAGTTCACTATGAACATATAGAAATAGTACTATTTGTTTTAGTGTTCCCCAAATTTACTGACTTAATTTATTAGTTCTAACATGCTTTTGGTAAAGGTGTTAGGATTCTATATATAACATAATGTAATCTGCAGACAGGATTCTTTGGTTTCCTCCCTTCCAATTTGGATGTCTTTTGTTTCTTTGTCTTGTCTAAATGTTCTGACTAAAACTTTCAGTACTAAACAGAATAAAAGTGGTGGAAGTGGGTATACCTGTCTTATTCTTTGTTTTGATTATTTTATAGTACATTTGTTTCTTACTTTCTTATTGTTTTCCTTCTGCACTTGGGTGGTTTTCTCTGGTTCTAAGCTTTGTCTTCTTTCTTTTTCTCACAGGTGTATCTCTGTAATTTATTTATTTTTTGTGATCACTATCAAGGGAACATAAAAAAGCTTTTTAGTAATAATATACTACTAATAATAGTAATTTTGAGCTGATAGCAACTTAACTTTTGTTACATAAAAATACTCTATACTTCCCCCCCATTTATATGTTTTGCCTTAATGTAGCTCTTAATCTATTATGTGTTTCCTAGTGACTGATTGTAACTATTGTTGTTTTTGATCATACTGACTTTAAATTTTTATAGTAGAGGATTGAGAGATATACATGGCATCATTACAGTGCTGGGGTGTTCTGAGTTTGATATATTGATTTACCTCTACTGTTGAGTTGCATGCTTTCATGATAGTAATGAAACCTTTGCTTACAACTGTAATACTTTTTAAAGTATTTCTTATAAGGCTAATCTCGTGGAGATGGAATTTCTCAGCTTTTGCATTTCTGGTAAGGTCTTTATTTCTCACTCATTTCTAAATAATAGCTTTGCTGTAATGGTTTTATTGGCTGACTTGTTTTGTTTTTAGCACTTTGACTACAACAGTTCATTCTTTCTTGATGTGCTGATAGTCTAAGGGCATTCCCTTATTTGTGACTTGATGCTTTTTTTTGTAGCTTTTAGAATTCTTTGTCTTTGACTTTTGACAGATTACTTATAATATGCATTGAAGAGGATCATGTTGGGAACACTTGAGCATATTGAATGTTATGAATGTTTATATCTCTTTCAATCTTTGGGAAGTCTTTAGCTATTATTTTGTGCTTTTGTTAATCCCCTCTCTCTCTGGCATTCCTGTAATACAATATTTTTTTCACAAAATCATTTTTCATAAGTCCCGTATACTTTATTATTTGTATTCTTATTTATTTTTCTCTAAATGGGTTATTTCAAAAGATTTTTGCCTAAGTTCAAATATGCATTCTTCTGCTTAATCTAACCTGTTATTGAAGCTCTCAGTTGTATACCTATTTCATTCATTGGGCTCTTTAGCTCCAAGATTTGTGCTTATTTATTTTTTATGATATCTCTTTTTTGTTGAATTTCCATTCAGATCCTGAAGGTTTTTTTATTTGATTGAATTGTTTGTCTTTGCAATCTTGCATCTTGTTGAATTTTCTTTAAACCACTATTATGAATTTTTTTAAAGCATTTTGCAATTTTATTTAATATGAGGTTTGTTACTGCAGACTTATCGTATTCCTCTGGAGGTGTCATGTTTATTTGCTTTTTCATGTTTCTTTTGTTTTTATATTTATATCAGTGCATCTAGTGGAATCGTTGCTTTTTCCAACTTTATGTAGTTGCTGCATAGGGAGAGATATTTTCCTATCGATGGATCCTAGAATTTCATTGAGATATGTGATATTGGCTTTGATTCTGGGTAGACTCAGTAACATGTCTCCATGTAGTTTATTCAGGTGTAGTGCTTGTTATCAATGTCAGCAATTGTCCATTAGTTTAGATTGTGAGAGTGTGTAATGGTGGTGGCATGGTTTTGATGGCGGTAGAAATACTAGGCTGGTAGTAGGGATGGGCCTAAGCTATATGGTTGCAGCTGGCTTGGAGAACTTGTGTGATCTGTTCCCTGGACAAGTTGTTCAGCTGGACATGGCAGCATGTGGGTGCAGAGGCAGGTAGTCCTCTGGTGGTCTCTCTAGGGTTCAAGGCTACTGCCAAACTCTCTAGTGCCAAGCCAGTGGAAAGCCTTCAGTGGCCTATTTCCAGGGGAGAGGCTGCCACTAGACAGACTTTTGGGATAGGGACTGGTGTAGCTGGGCCAAGTGACCCTGCAATTATCTGTCTGGGGTGATAGGGCTGCTGCTGGACAAGAAAGGCAATTATTTTGAATATTTTGTTGGGCAATTTATAGATCTCCATTTTTGGGGGGTTCTTTATTTGAGCTTTGTTTCCTTTGTTGGTGTTATATTTGCCATACTCTTTGACATTCATGTTACTTTGCATTGATGTCTGTGCATTTGAAGGAACAAACACCTCTTCCATCTTTACAAATGGTTCTGGCAGCTAAGGCCTTTTACTGCCTTGACTCTATACTGGTGGGACTCTCTGATTATAGTCAAGCATGATTTAGATTGAACATGTGACTGTTGTGAGGTCCACACTGGGTTGACAATTGGCAGACTTGTTACTGGGGGTGGGAGCAAGCATGATATCTCCTTCATCCTTCGATGGATAGGACTGCATTTGGAGCCACTATTATGCAGGGCTATCACTATGTCACTGGGGCTCTTTTGTGTCTGCAGTTGAGACCACAGACAGCAAGACTATTACCAAGTATGGGCTAATGAGATGGCAAGACTGAATGGACCAGTGATAGAGCTGAGCTGATTCTGAGTCACAGAGCTTCTTCAGCAGTCAGAAACCTAGGTCAGAAGGTTTCTACCAGGGGCTCGGGCATATCTCCCACCAGTTTCCTGGATGGTAGTACTCCCCTGGACCACAGCTGAATGGGGGATAGAATTGACTCTTACAGCTGCTTCAAGACTGACAACCAGGACTGAGGTCATTAGGTCTTCTCCCAGGAACATGGATAGTTATTTCTGGGTATCTGAGTGGAATGAGGGCAGGGATTGAGCCAGGTTATGGGATCACTTCACAATTTGCAGTGAGGACCAAGGTTGATGGGCTTATAACCAGAGGTATAGTTGTGTGTTGTCTACCAGGTCCCTCTGAAGCAGGACTCACTCTAGACCAGAGGAGCAAACCTGAAACCAGATCACCATGCTGCTTCAGAATCTGTGGCCAGGCCCATGACTGGCTGACCTGTTTCTACTGGTGCTACAGACAGTCATTGTGCCGTCTCTTTGCCTTGATTGAAGGGGTTAATTGCAGAATTGTGGCCAAACATGGATGAAGTCACATCCACAGGGAGAAGGGCTGTTCTTGATTTGCAGATGGGGTCATGTTTAGTCAGCCTAACACAGAGGCCTGAACCTGCTTTCTCAAAGCAGCTCTCCCTTATCTCTGACTTCAATTGGGTGCACAACTTTCGGTCTGGATCCCAAAGCTCCCAGAAAGACACTTTTGTCAACGTAAGTCTGTGAGATTTTTCTTTGTGAGTGGGGATATGAGCTGGATATTCCTATTTTTCCATCTTGGTGACATTGTTCTGAACATATTATTAACTTTCTTGTTTTAGCTTTCTTGGTTTGCTGCCAATAAAATCATACTTTTTTTTTCCTGAAAAGTATTTATTAATCTTTCTTTTTTGAAAGATATCTTTTATGGATATCAAAATCTAAGTGGACAGGTTTTATTTTATTTTATTTTTAACTGTGAAGAAGACTCCATTGTCTCCTTGATTGTTTGATGTTTAATGAGAAGTCTGAAAAATTCTTGTGTTTTTCCTTTGTTTGTAAAGTGCCTAATACCCCTACCTAAGTCTACCCCTTAGCAGCTGTCAAGATTTTTGTCTTTTTTTTTTCAATTTGGAATAATATACCTAATTTGTTTGCTTACCATGTTGTCATTTATTCTCCTTAGTGTTCCCAAAGTTTGGGTCTGTGTTTTAGTGTCTGTTACTAATTTCAGAAATTTTAAAACCATTATTTCTTCAAATATAATATTTCTTCTGTGTTTCCACTTTCTTTTCCTTCTGCTATTCAACAATATATACTGCATCATTTGATATTATATTAAAGGTTATGTATGCTTTTTTAAATTCTTTTTTTTGCTTTACACCTCAAATTTGGATTTCTATTTTATTTTCAAGTTTACTCGTTCTTTCTTTGGATGTTTGAATCTACTGATGAGTCCATCAGAGGCATTTTTCATGTCTTTTATTTTGTTTTTAATTTCTAATCTTTCCATTTTATTATTTCTTATAGATTCCATCTTTGTGCTAAAATTGCTTATCTTAGTATTTAGCATATTTTTTATTTTTTATCAGAACTTTACCATATTAATCATAGTTATTTTAAAATATCTGTCTAATAATATCCATATTTTGCCATGTCTGTGATAATTCCTTTGGCTTTTCAGACTATTATTCTCTGCATTTTTTAGCATCCCTTGAATTTTGTTGTTATTGTTGTTATTGTTGTAATATGGATATGCTATATGGGACATTAAAGCCTGTGGTAATAGGCCTCTCAAGTGGGGATTTATGTTAATCTACTCAAAAGTTGTGCTATGTTTGAAGTATGGTGTCTCTACAAGTACTAAATGCCTCATATTCCTCTGGTGATCTTGTTTGATTAGCCACTTTTGGTTCTGGGTTCTTCCTTTCTACCATTTCTTTTAAAAAGTCAATCTTTTACAGATCACCCAGCTATAAACTGTTGATATTATCACTAGAGATTTGTTAATGTAGTGGTAGTATGTAGAGGAGGGAAGCACATGCTAATGTTACAAGTAAGTCTTAGTCTCTGGCGTTCACAGTGAGTCTATGTCTTGGGAGAATGGCATTCACATATGTTTCTCTCTTACTTCCATGGGTAGAGCCTTTTTCTTCCTTCCACCATTTTCTTCCTTAGCTATAATGATGTCCTCCACTGTTCTCAGGCCATGTATTGGAGATGCCTTTCTTTGCAGATTAAGTCTTTAAATGTTTTTTGTCTTCACTGATATGAGGTTGTAGGCTAAATTGTACCACCCCAAAATTGATATATTGACACCATAAACCCTAGTACCTCAACATATGACTATATTTGAAAATAGGGTGTTTAAAGCAGTGATTAAGTTAAAATGAGGCTGATAGGCTAGACCCTATTACAACCTACTTGTGTCCTTATAAGAAGAGGAAGTTAGCACACTCAAAGTCATACCAAGGGTGTTCACACCTAGAGAAGAGACTATGTGAGGGTATAGTGGGAAGTCAGCCATCTACAAACCAAGGAAATAGACCCGAGAAAAAACCAAACCTATGAACTTCTTGATCTTGGACTTCTGACCTCCAGAACTGTGAGAAAATAAACATGTTGTTTTAGTTACCTGGTCTGTGACATTTTGTTATGACGGCCCTAGCAAGCTAACAAGGGAGACTGGGGTTTGGTCAAGTTCTCTTCCAGTTGAGATGAGATTTTGTATGTGTCCTCAGGCTATTTTTTCTCCTCCTGCAGACTGAGCTTTTTCTTGGTAGGGGAGAAGGGTTGAGTGGCATCCTCACTAGATGAACTTTCTTAGAACACATCCTTATCTTCCTTGTGAGAGTCTGGAGGTTCCTGGTGGAAAAATCTCTGTAATTGTATCCCCTCAGAGAGTCTCATTCTCATATTAGCCCATACTCATACTCTAGGAATTTCTCAAAATTTTGTTTAATGTTTCTTTCATAGATACAATTTCCAGTGGTTTCTTCCTCAGATAAGCAAATGTTCAGCTCTTGTCTCTTCCTGCAGAAGTCTGTTTTTCTCTGTGAAGGCCATTTGTCTCATGATATGTATTATTTCATAGTTTCACAAAAAGTCATTCATTTGCTGCACATCTAGTTTTTTTTGTATTATAAGCATAGAAACTTTACTTATAGCTCACTATGCCGCTACCCTTAAACTGGAAGTCATGTTAGACTATTTTAAAACCTTGTAAATACTACATAAGTAATTAGGCATTGCTTACTCTCATAGACAAATAGAATCTTTGAGCAGAGTGTAATGCTGAAAATAGAAGTACAGGTTTTATGTTATGAATGTTTTATAGTTTTCAATGTCTAAATCTACTTTTTACCACATGCAATTGTATTGAGAAAAATTTTCTCTTTCCTATTGCCACTAACCAATGACATGTTTTCTAAGCTAGATTAATATGTTGTTACTTTTGAAAATTGAATAGTGAGTAAAATGACAATGAAACTGAAAATGATTGGATTTTCAGTCATCCCAAGAGTATAACTCTGAATATAGTCATCCTATTAGGAAAGTATTATTTTGTTTCTGTTTTTTGATCTTAGAAATATCTTAGTTTCCATAACTTTAGATTTGATTTTCTAGTATCCAGTGGTTTCTGTGTTTCAAATATCCTTCCATAGTGTTCATTTTGCTTTGTTTGGATATAATGAGTTTTTTCTGCTTGCAGTCAAATAAACCTAACTGGTAATTATTATAGAAGATGCTGATTTTTGGCTTATTTGGTTATAAATGAAAGTTAAGTCCTATAATCCATTTGTTTTCTATATTTTAGTAATCTTGCTCTAACATTTGAATCTGCATAAATTTGCATTATCCTTAAAACTTGTGTTTGAAGACCAAACATTAAGGAATTACAATAATTAATCTGTGAAGTGATTCAAGCATGGGCAAACTCAGCAGGGGTGACTGAAACTGGGACAGGTGTTCAGTAGTTCAGCCAAATGTACAGTTGGTTGGAGTGCAACAATCATCTGAGTTGATTTTGAGAGTTAGGTACACGTAAGCTGTTAACTTTCCCTGTAGGAGTTCTCCTACTTTCTCAATATATGTCCTAGATATTTGACTCTGTGAACCACTGTTATCTCAAGGGTAGTACTGATGACACATAATGGAAGTTGGTTGCAATAACACAAACACACATAAAGCTAGTGAATATTTAAACAAGGAATAGAGACAAGTTCTATTCTAGGATAGTTTATTTTATTTTGTATATATTATTTTCATAGAAAAAGATAAACACTTGATATGAAGTATTTAAACAAATGTTAAATTCAAAGAAGAATATATAGCTAGCCAAAAAAACAAAGATTCAAAATGAAAATCAGGAAACCAAAGTATGACTAATTGGCTTGTAATTGATCTTGTTAGTACTTGCAAGATTAATGACAGTACAACATAACTGTTGTTTGTTGATCAACATTCATCATTTGATCATGTGTGTCTTGAATGTAGTAAAATATCTTTTATATTTGGATCTGCAGCACTTCACATGGAGTCTGGTTTATGATAATCTTAGAAAACAGTAAAGTTTTAGAAAACAGATAATTGATAATACAACAAACTGAAGAAAAAGTACTCAACTCATTCCTGACTTTGTATTTTATTTTAAAAAAGAATAAATTGTTCATGACCCGCCTGGGCAACTTGGCGAGACCTCATCTCTACGATAAATCAAAAAATTATCGGGTGTGGTAGCACGCACCAGTAGTTCCAGCTACTTGGAAGGCTGAGGCAGAAGGATCTCTGGAGCCCAGCAGGTCGAGGCTGCCGTGGCCGGGAGCGGGCACTGCACTCCAGTCTGGGCGACCCAGTGAGACTCCTACTCAAAAAAAACCAACAAAAAAAAACAACCACGGGGCCTGGTGGCTCAGCCTGTAATCCCGCGCCTTTGGGAGGCCGAGGTGAGTGGATTGCCTGAGCCCGCGGGATCGAGACTCGCCTGGGCAGCGAGACCTCATCTCTACAGTAAATCAAAAAATCAGTCGGGCATGGTAGCGCGCACCTGTAGTTCCAGCTACTTGGAAGGCTGAGGCGGAAGGATCTCTGGAGCCCAGCAGGTGGAGGCTGCGGTGGCCGGGAGCGGACACTACACTCCAGTCTGGGCAACAGAGTGAGACTCCAACTCAAAAACAAACACACAAACAAACAAACAACAACAACAAAAAAAACCGAATAAATTTATTGATAAAGTGGTAAGAATGAAGGGCAGTGAAACATTTGCATCATTGGATTGTCCCTTCACATCTAGTCTGAATCTCTAGCTGTCAGCCTTTTAGAATGATAAAGATAGGGAGATAGAAGCGTATCTAGATAATTTAGCTTAAATATAATTTTGCCTGAATTGTGTGACTTAAACATAGTTTAAAACTTTTGGTAAACCAAGTAATAGCAGCCCAAAGATGTCCACATCCTAATACCAGCCTATGAATATGTTGTCTTACGTGACAAAAGGTACTTTGCAGATGTTATTAATTTGAGGATCTTAAGGTAGATGACTATCTTGGGTTATCCTAGTGGGCCCAATATAATAACAATGGTCCTTGTAAGAGAGAAGCAAGAAGGCTGGAGAGAAGAAAAAGGATTGATGAGAGATGCAGTATTTGGGTGATGTAGGAAGAAACCACAAACCAGGAAATTCTAGAGGATGGAAAAGGCAAGAAAACAAATTTCTCTTTGGAGACTTCCAGAAAGAATTTATTCCTTCTGGCACTTAGGTATTGGCCATCTAAAATTTTTGGATATCTGACCTCTAGAACTATAAGATAATAAATATACCTAACCCTGAATTGTACTCCACATCTTTAAAATTTAAAAAAAGAATTTAAATAAATAAATAAATAATGAATAATGGCAAAAACAAATATAAAAAAATATGCATTGTTTGAAGCCAGCAAATCTACGGTAATTTATTGTAACAGCAATAGGAAACTAATAACTAAATAATCATAATATCAGTCCTAAGTGCTTTTTACAGTTCCTGCTATTCAGAGGATAGATGATACGTGTCTGAATACCCAAAACTGTAAAAACAGCACTGTGATTCACTTCAGTATACTGAAATGACACCAATATTTAATGATATTTTATGATTATTGCCCTTTTTATAATAGTAAACGTGTTAATCCTTAAAGTAAATATATTAACTTACAATTTTCAGTTTTTTGATCACTGAGTAAGAAAAGACTCTAGAACTTTTACATGGAAATATTTACTTATGCAATTCAAACAAAATTATATACTAAACCTATGAAAAATTGTTTTCATTTTAAGTCTTCATTTCAATTCATTGTTATATGCGACAACTGACATATCTGAAAACCATCTTTCAGAAACATAAAGTAACTACAGTAAAAATTTTATTCTCATTTGAAATTCTAAATTTAATAGTGGATAAACAAATAATTACATCATCTGATGTCTTCAGTGACAGATATGTAAGTAAATTAAATGGGAGAAAAGAAGAAAAAGTAGTTAATATCTTCTTGAAGAGGCCCATGATAATTTCCCAAAAAAGGCAATGCCCTTGATTTGACCCTGTACTAAGGAGGCTCAACTGTGTGTCTCTAGTTCATTTTTTTCTCCTATTTTTATTTAACTTTTAGACATATACAGTTGGATGTTCTAAAAGGGCCTCAAGTTTACCTTGGGCAAAAGTGAACTTATACTCTGTCTAAAATACTCTGCTTCTCCAACTGCTCACCCCCCGCCACCC